>NC_087202.1:142528592-142550861 GCF_015104395.2 Macrobrachium nipponense | reverse complement strand
AGTTTCTTTATGCCTTCATATTCTCATTCTCGAGTCAGATGAAAGGAGGCAAAATTGTTTTAGCAAAATTATTTCAGTAGACAAAAATGTTCTGCTTCACTATATTCGAGAAGTGCAGCCTTACTAATCTGTACTTTGAAATTCAGGATAAACTCGTGCTTTTTCAGGAAGAAAACTCGTGCAAATCTACAACAGGCACAAAACGCTCTCGCCAACGCAGTCAATTCAAACTTATTTCGGCTTAAAGATTCGTATCAAAGAAACTTAAGGAGGATATAAGCAAAGCTGCAGTCTTTTATGCCCAGAAGAGATGGAAACACAAGACTAAAACGATAAAAACTAAAGCACGCAACTATGGACACCACAAAACAAGTCCAAAATGAGGTGCAATCGAGTTTTCTGGACAGCGTTTCATGCTGCCATGAAACTCTCAGACACAACCGGGCAGCGCTAAGTTGCTTCCCAGATGCGGGTAAAGTGAAGATGTGTCAGCGGTTTGGCACCTTTAGCGGTCCGACGCTCGATCCTTGGGTAACCTAACCTTATATAAGATAAAGATACACATGCGAGAGAGATGAAATTTGGTATGTTTGATGACTGGAGGGTGGATGATCAACATACCAATTTGCAGCCCTCTAGCCACATTAGTTTCCAAGATCTGAGGGAGGAAAAGAAAAGTCCGACGGGACAGACAAAGCAATAAGCAAAGTGGAAGCTCATGAGAGACCAACAAGCACCTCTCTCTCTCTCTCTCTCTCTCTCTCTCTCTCTCTCTCTCTCTCTGGCATCAAATAAATGTCCTAAAGTCGGCGAGATGTCAACACTTCAAAGATCCATTCCACTTGATGTTTTCTTTTGGTCTGTGGAGGTCGGCGGCTGATTGCTTGTGAAACCTCTTCTCGGGACTGTGAGGTTATTGTGCTGACTGCATAATTCAACTCATTGTTTCACGTCACTATAATGTCATTCCATCTCAAGCGCTCAGATCCATCTATGACGTTTTCATTGAGAACATCAATGGAATATTCAATTTTGGCCAAACGACCAAGCACTGGAACCTATGAGGTCATTCAGCAAGGAAAGGGAAATTAAGAGTAACAAGGCTTACATGGTGTGACTGGAGGAAAACCTCAAAGTAGTTCCACCATGAAACAATTGTTAGTAGAAGGTGGAGAGACAGCGGAGAAAGATATAAACGGAGGTACAGTAAAGGCGAAGACATTTTTCTCTCTCTTTTGAGAACAAGAAATCTTGATTAATTATTTGGTCCTCAAAATCTGGTCGAAATGAATGAATGTTGGGTCGGGTTCGTACATTTTTTCTTTTTTTTCTATTTCTTGTTAATGACTCCTATGTGCCATCGTTGTTATGGTAGACTTATTGTTTTGTGTTAATCCAGCAGCCAAGGGACGCTGCAAAGAACCTTCAATAATGCCTACAGTGCACCATATGAATTACACTAACGGCAATATCTCCCTAAGGGGTTGAGAACATCATTGTTAGTGCAATAGAATTCCAAAATATTAAGACTTCTGGACTTATCGTGTGAATCACATCCATAAATAGACATAAATGCGATACAAACAAATTATTCGTTTATTTAGTCAGATCTTTGTATCTCATAAAACAGTTAATTCAAAAATGGAAAAATACAATAGATTTTCAAGAATCTTATTCCGAGCCGTTTCCGCTTTAGTCAGAACTGAGTCATTACGCGAATGACCCAACTCATTGTAATGTTATAGCTGTGTTAATCATTTCCGTTTTATACAAAATAATTACCTTTTTCGTTTTCAGGGTGATTATACAAATTTTATGGATAGCGTCATTTCCGATATTCACATTAACATATAAAACCCCACACATCGACATGTTTCATAACACCAAAAATGACTACCATTATCTGGGTGACAAATGAGCATCGGCTGCATAGGCCGCGCACAATGAACAAACTGCAGGTTTAGAGTGGAACGCTCTATCACACGCAGAAACAAAAGCTATCGATTATAGCAGAAATTGAAGGTATTTCATTGCAAAGCTTCTAATAAACGCGAGAGAAGTAGTCGGTTGTAGGGTGAATATGTTAAAAAAACTGAAAGTTTTGACGTGCTGCTGATGAGCCTCTTGTTTCAAAGTAGTAATTGACTGTTTACTTGGTCGACATGTTACTCACATTCATCCTTATTGGTTTTGTCATTTTATTTTGGTTAGTTCTTGTTGCAGTTTCTTGTTGCAGAGATGGGAGAGACAAAGGGAAGGTCTCATCAATTAGAGATGATTCTACTGTATAAGTAGGCGCATAATTCCTTAAAAAAGAGGGGTGCTTCAACCCTATAGCAGGCTGAGCACCTAGACCAGATGACTGGGACTAATTCTCAGGAGTTCTTACTTTTCAACCAGTACAGTTGCTATATTCTTAGCTTGAGTTTTTTATAGGGGATAGAGAATTAAAAAACCATAGCATATTTCTTTGTTTGATCATTGATTTTTCAACGTAAACTAATGCTGATATGTTCAGCATTAGCTTTGCATACAGCTGCCTCTTCATATTTATATCGGATGCAATGTTTTATTGGATGGATATGATCCGGTGCAATTTATACATTTTGGTTGTCTCAAACAAACCAAAAGGCTGAGCAAGGATGGATGGCCAAACCAAAAACAGTTGTAGCACTGCAGTGGTTTGGAATATGGTTTAACTTCGACCCTTTCATTTCCAAAATTCACATAATATGGTACATCAGTCCTCAAAAGTTAAATTACCATATTTCCTTTTGAACTTTTCTTACCTTCCATACAAAAGTTGGACTAATTTCTAATATTTCATTTTCTGTCAATTTACAAAGGTCTCTATCAATTCTATTCATTTTCCATAACTGAAATTTATGTGTGGTCGAATCTCTTTAATCATGTTGTCTTTGTAAAACTTCTTTAGTGTCAACATCTATGATTGGGTTTTTGATGTGTTTACCCATATCAATACACCAACCTTGCTTTTGGATGTATTTGCTAAATGTGTAGTAATTGTAGTTTTCCTTCCGAGCAGATACTACCAGCCACATTGGAGTTTTGGGAGTTCTCTTGAAAGTGGCACTATTCTCCAAATTTGGCTGAGTTACTTGTAGCCATTGAGAAGGTCTATAAGCATCCATGTTTTTTAGGGGTCTTGTCAGACAGCGCTTATTTGACAGTTGACTTACAAATTTTTATATTATTAATGTTGCTGTTGGCTTTGAGTGCAGCTTCATGTTTTTCAAAAGTTACCCATGCTTCCCATTTTCCTTCATTTTCATGAAGTTCATTTTCAACCCTTTAATTTTACCATAAACAGCAAAAAAGAGTGAGTTTCATAGTCACATTCCAAGGGAATGTGCTTTACATGTAATATTTTCAAACTATCCACTGTGTTCCCATACTGGCGAGTTTTCAATTTGTGATGACTACCCTGAGAAGTAGTAACACCACTGGAGCATTCCACATCTACTGTCGAGTCCATGCCAGGATTTGTCATTTGTTTGTCGAGCCTTTTCATTGGTCGCCATCTGTGCCAAATCATCACCAAATGGGCCAGGGGGGTACTAGAATCTTTAAAACTACTAGACATGAAGATTGAAAGTACATAAGAAAAATAAGTAAATAAACCTATAAACGTTATGATATCATAAGCCTTTCACAGAGTTTATTCCTCCACTATGGACACAAATGAGACTGACTCCCAAACATCCGCCCCTACCCTACCCCACAGGGGATGGCACGACCTGATTAGAGTGGCCCAAGTGAAAGCCAAACTCCCTTGCTAGGAATGAGAGTATTACTAGAATACAATCATCCTCAGCCTAATCATGTTATGGGCAAACTGTATAGAATTTCGAGTCCTATCCCCAGAGCCAGACCCCCCGGAATCCGTGGTCTAGCCCTGAAGAATAGTTCCACCCTTGAAGTATCAATCTGATACCTCTCAGGTCTGAACATTATCTAGTAGTTGATGACGCCCTACTAATGTTCCAACTATTTAGCTTTAGATGTAAACCCGATCCAATTATGATACCTTTTCCTATTTGTCAGGTCCAGTAAATTCTACAAAAATTGTTAAATTAAAAAAATTTGTCCAAAACAGATAGAGCATAATGATATATGAGACTCTTGGACTGAAACCCAGGAACAAATTCCAGGGGGAGTACCTTGACGAAGGTACGGAATGTGAAGCAGGAGCTGGATGAAGGTGAACGAGCAGCAGTATTAGCAGTAGCACAGGACAAGCAGAGGAGCACTGAGCAGTGAGCAGGAAATACTAACTTACGCCTTGTTAGTGTAGCAGCGTCTGTTGCAAATATGACCTGAGTATCTTTTGCTTGTAAAAATATAAAGCCTCTGATTTAAAAAAAAATGGTGTCAATGTTTTCATTTATTTTGATACTTTCTTCTACTAGTTTTAATACTGGGTAGACAACTACTGAAAATCCTAGTGACTGACACAGAAATTAAACCAGCTGGGAATAGATAAAAATATATAGGGTATATTTTGAAGTTACAATACCTTTTGGCAAGAATGCAAAGTCTGAAAGACAGTGACCCTGATATTTGCAGGGAATTCACAATGAAATTTCTCTGTGTGGAAAAAAATTAGTACCATTTATAAGTATTGGTGTTGACCATGCTCTGGAGCAGGAGAATCAGAAAGTTCTTGGAGGGCTATAAGGCATCATACAAAAGCAAGAAACACAGGAGGTTTTATCAAATCGTCCCAGAGATGCCTTGCTCATCTGAAGAAAACAATATTCAGTGGGTTCGACTGACTAGTCACAGAAGCAGCATCATGAACTTTCACTGAGTGTAAACCAAGAGAGATATTTCACCAGAACAGAGTAACTGAAAGTTGTGTTGAAAGAATCCATCCATTTAAGTTTCAGGATGACCAGTTTGCTGGATGTTATTAAGAAGAAGTCAGTTATGCCACAGTCAATACAATGGATTTCTTTAAAAAGAAGAGAATGATAAGAATGCATATTGCTCCTTTGTCAAGGAAAGGATACATGGTAGAAGATGCCACAGCGGAAGCTTTAAAGTTGGAAGTCTGCAGAAAAAACAATGACAGTTCAGAGAAATAAAACCACTGTACTGAAAGAAAATTGCTCTTTGTCTGCCAGAATGACTATAGCTGCAAGAAAGAGTCCAGATATTAACATAAAGGAAGCAGTAGGAAAGTATGAGTTTGCAAGCATTCAAGGGCTTTGCTTGCCTCCGATGGCCTCCTCTTCCCATTCAATGATAAATGCAAACTCTTACAAATATTTAAAAATTTGCATGAGAAAAATGCTGGTAGTGGTGAATGAAGTCAAGAGTCCTGCAGAAAGTGAAGGTACCACACAAGCTATGGGTGATGAAATGATTGAATCAGAAGGAGAAGAAAATTTGATCATCAGAGATTCAATGGTGATTGTTCAGCAACTGGCAGCCACAGAAAGACAATTGAAAAGCTGCAGGGAATTTGCTGGACTATATATTGAGAGTCATGAGAAACGATCTGACACCTATGATGCCGTGCATCTTGTATTTGACCATTAGGATGCTGATATCTCACTCAAGCAAGCTACCAGAGATAGAACTGCACGAAAGTGAAGGATTCTAGAAGTATGTTTGCATGAAACAACACAGGCAAGGACTCCAGTATCTTCTTTCATCAGGAACACCAAGACCAAAGGTAGCCTTTCAAAGTACCAAATTGACAAGGTCCTAAAATACTTCAGGAATAAAAAAGAAAAAAAAAAACAGTTGTCGTATAACTACTCAAATGGGTACTAAGTCATATCATGTTGATGTTGAACATATTACCAGGAGTCAAGGGAAGGCTGAAACACTTCCACTACAGGCTCTCAGTATTCCTGGTCCTCATGTCACCATGTCACCAGATACAGATGTGTTTGTGCTCGCACTTTGTCGTTTCCCTGACCTTGAACCTAATACCTCTGTTGTTCTAGGACCTGGAAGGAAGCAACGCGTCGTGGCTTTAAAGCCCATCTATAGTCTGCTGCAGCTTTCCTGGGATCCAGTATTTACCTGTTGTGGAACAAATGAGAGATTTGCGGGTAAAGGGAAAGCAACATGTTGGCAAGCATTCCAGAAGGTTTTTACACATGTAAAAACACCATTTATTCAGCTTGGGAAAATAGATCACCCAACAGATGATACCACGGCAAAACTTGAATAGTATGTGTGCAGATTATATCAGCCGAAGTTTAAAATCAAAGATATGAAGAATATTCAATGGGAAATATTCAGAAAATCCCAAAATGTGCTCATGTGATGACGTTACTGATGAAGAATATGATAAATAGTTTTACACTGACCATACCCCCCCAAAAAAATGAGAAATATATCCATCTTCAGCAACCAGGTGATATTGACCTATGTATTATCAAGTTTTGACGGAAATCTGCTCTCTCTCTCTCTCTCTCTCTCTCTCTCTCTCTCTCTCTCTCTCTCTCTCAGCAGGACAGGATGAAAATGAGCGAAGTAGGCATGATTATTGAAAAAAAAAAAAAAATGTTGGGTTTCTAGTGATTTTTGTCATAGTGTTATTGTACATTTTTAAGTTTCGCGTTTTGAGCGAAAGAGTTTTCTCTTTGTAGTACATAGAGAATGTGATTGATTCTTGTAGTGAAGGTGAAATAAAGTATATATGAACACTGTTTTGTCACATTTGTCATAATTCAAATGTGATCATTTTGCATATAATAGTCTTTTTGCTTTAAAACTTGCGTATGATTAAGATGTGGTCTGTATTATTTTGATTATAGGGTTGGAAACAGCAGTCACACATGAGGTCTGAATGCTCGTATAAGATATATTTCTCTGTTATTTTGGTATAATACCCTAAGTTTTTTTAGGTATTATTGTGTCTAGTCTAAGTTACTGTGATTTTATATATTTTGCTGAGTATTTTGAAGTGTTATGTTGCAATGTAACCTTCAGAATTGAATCTATATACCTAGAGACCTTTGATTTTTATCTTAAAATCAAAATTGCCATAGAAAATGGACATATGTTCCCACACTATGAGTTGCGAGGTATGACTACGAAAGACTCAGGAAGAGGCAACAGGCTCTTTTGAGACTGATTCAACGACTAAAGCGGCTCTTCATTAAGACTCTTTGTTCGATCGGCTCTTGTTATTCATGTGGAGGAAACTAGGCGCATGTTTCTAACAGTTTTCTGGCTAAAGCGCTGATTTAGCTATACAGAAATTTCTAGTTTCCTTTAGCAATTATTACAGTTGTCGCGTAGCTAAGGATCGCTTCATATCTACCTCTCCCTAAGAAACAATGCCAAAATGAGCATAACTGTTTGCTCCTTTACAAAGCATTCGTGGATAAACGTAAAACTTCCGTAGAGATCAGTGACTGAAATCTATTCGAGAATGGCTGCTCTCCTGTTTGAGGACGGTCGTCTGACAGAAATCTATTAGACCACTGATTGGTTGCCTATAATTACGCACCAGACTAAGGTAGTCGAATTCGGTTGGTCCTTCAGCGTGAAAGAGGAAGTCAGGTTACAGACTGTGCTTATCCGGGAATAAATTGTGGTGGTCTTGAAACTATTATGTGACAGACCAGATCTCTGAAGATACATTAATTTACGTGATTTGCGACAGGATTTATCCTTCTTAATCATCTAGTTTTGGAATATGGAATCATCTTTAAAGGGGCCCATAAGTGAAATTCAGAGAGAGAGAGGAGAGAGAGAGAGAGAGAGAGAGAGAGAGAGAGAGAGAGAGAGAGTCCTATACGAGTAACATTTTTGTGCGACACTGTTAGTGAAAGTTTGTGAACAATTTTATCAACATTGAATTTCAACTTTCCATATTAAAGAATATACTCCGATAAAGTCCGAATATTATCCTACTCCACGCCAATTCCTTCGGCTTATTGAAACCTGAGGCGTAAAAATACGTCAATTTGTAAATACCTGGGCGTTATCTAACGTTCTCATTGAAAAGTACTTCTATGGAAACGTTGCGTAGCGTGACACGAGGGGAAAAAGAATCCAGGTAAAAATAAATCTCAGGAAAAGAAAAAGTCACTTTAATCTTTCCTAGATAGTGATCCCCAAGGGTTTTAACCCGGTATGTATCCATGTATCCACATTTGTGGTTTAGTACAAGCCTGTTGGGGATTTTTTTTTTACCCGGTATGTATCCACCTTTGCCCATTAGGAATGACCGTAAAACATAAACAAAAGAGTTTAAATATCATAAATATAAGGACCCCCAACAAATATTATGAATTCCCGGCGTTATAATTACCTGCCACCACAAACTAATAGGATTTTTCCTGCATTTTTTTTCCTAGCTAGCCAAAATTATGACTTTTTCCTGTGACTTTATTCCGGGCACTGGGAACAACCTTTGATTTCTTCCATATTTGAAAGACTGCAAGGTCTGTTGCACCGGAAGTCCAATTAACCCACTAAAGTCATCAGGCCTCACAAAGAAGTCTTAAAGTTGTGAGATTTTTTCAGTAAAAATAAAAGGGAATACTTTTAAACTAAGGCATCATAGTAAATATATTTATTATTTTTTAAACACGGAATGGGCCAGTTTTGTTTACCCAGAAAATAGTCGAAGGAATTTTCTATAATGCACATTCGCTTTCAGCGTCCTTAACGATATTACTTTGGAAATATCTCAGAAAAAAGGAGAAGGCCCAATCTCACCCATTTCTAAAAAGGCTACAACTGTACCTCAGTAGTGTATCATGTTGCAATGGGATTGGCACTTTAATGGAAACAGCAAAGGGTAGAGTTCCAAGTCCTCCAGCCATAAAAGTGATGAAAAATAACAGGATGAAAAACAACGTAGAATTAACTCTTTCCAAGAGCAGACGAGTGCCGGATGTCATTTTCCAGAAATAAATGGCACTGAAGTAACGACAGCAAAATATTCCATTCGCTCCAATTTTGACGTTCTTGCTTATATAAAATAATATCATATCAGTTAGAATTCCGAAGTACAGAGGGCATTCCGTCTCCTGAATTATCTAAACTATTGATCACTTACTTCGTCAATTCGAAAGCAAAACTTTTACGAGAAACATGCTAATTGTACATCCATGTGTGCCTGCAAGAGCTATTGAAAATCAAATTCAATTCTAAGGAAGTTTAACATTCATGTTGAGAAACGATGAATTTCCAACACAAAATATTGTCTGGAATAGCATATAATTCTTATGAAGAAAAAAAATTATTTATAAATATATATACATACATACATACATATATATACATACATATATACTACATACATACATACATAAATACACATATATATATATATATATATATATAATATATATATACTATATATATGTATATATATGTATATATATATATATATATATATATATATATATATAGATATATATATATATGTATATATATATATATATATATATATATATATATATATATATATATATATATATATATATATATTATATATATATATATATATATATATATATATATATATATATATATATATATAATTATCTTGAGATTATTGTATCTATATAATAATCTTGAGGTTATTATATAGATATTCGCGTTTACAACAGGTTTGCTGTTTATGCACCAAAAGGGATTTGCCACCGCATCATTTTTTTTAACCTCGTAGGGAGGTATGGTAGTGCCATCAGTTGTACCTGACACTGTGCACTGTAGGCATTATTCAAGGTTCTTTGCAGCGTCTCTCGGTCCCTAGCTGAAAACCCTTTCATTCCATTTACTGTACGTTTGTTGATATTCTCTTTCTTCCTTCTTACTTTCCACCCTTTCCTAACAATTGGTCTACAGTGCTGAAAGACCTCATAGGTCCCAGCACTTGATCTTACGCCTAAGTCTTTATTTTAATTCTAATTCTTGTTTTATGGTTCTGTGCTGTTGCCAGACATTAGATTGCGAGACTGTTTATGCCTCTTCTTTTTCACTGCATATCCTAGACTTGGGCGAGATGCTGTTCCTGTGCCGTTTGGATATAACTTGTTCTTAAGGACAGATTTTGGGCTGCTATTGTCATTCCGTTTCTTTCTTGAGTGCCCCGTTCTGTAGCTATTGCCAATTTTCATTGCTAGAATTTTCTAGTTTTTTTTACGAACTGTTTCTTGTGTCATTCTTTTATACCATTCTTTCTATATCTACCTTTATTTATTTCTGTGCCTTCATCCTACTAATCAGGTCTTACTCTCAAGCAATTCTTAGACATTCATCATCACTGGGGGAACAAGTATAGTCCCAAGGCTCTGCTTTCGATTTTGGCACAATCTTAATTCTCAATGCTGAGTGGTCCTCTTCCTCCTCCACCCCTATTTGGTGCATATATGCTGTCCATATTTGATCTTGGGTTCAGTGCTTGGTTCATGGGCACTTATTTCTGGTCTTCTGAGCTGTGTTGCCAAGCTCTTACTTTTTCCAATCAACTCTCCATTCTATCATTCTGTGATGATAGTTGATGATATTAATGGTTGCAGATCCATATTAATATAGCTGTGGGAGAGTAACTTGTTCATCCTCAGTCAAGCGAACATTGTGATTTTGAAAATTAGTCGAAGTAAACTTCTGAGCAGGTCAAATGTCAGTGGTAGGCACAACTCCACAACCAAGAACCAAAATGAAGGAAGCGCTCAGCAGCCCAACTTGGTGATTCCGATGTTAAGAAGAGGAGGCAGAAACAGGCAGAATTCACCAATGAACGACTTATTACCGTAAAAGCTTCTCCTAAGTTTATTTTTACTTACAATCTTGGCAGTAGATTTCGTAAACCCTGAATTATCGATAGGATTCGTGCCGTTATTATTGTTTCTAATTAGTTTATGGTTAATCGTTTATAGTTAACATAGATATATAATTTGTTGAGATTGTGATTAAATGGTAGGGGTAAATATCTGTTAGGTTTTTCCTTGGGGTTATTGACAGGACAGTAAAATGCTTTCTTAGCTCCTGAAATGGATTGTCAATAAAATAATCGGGGTATCTTAGTCCTCGGAAAGTTGAAAGTTGATCGTATGTGATGAATTTCTCCCTCGACGAACTCTGGGTAGCATATTTTAAAAAAAATATTTAAGCACGTAGGGCAAAGTTCATTACTGCACCTTTTTGCAATTTAAACTGTACACTGGAAAAAAACGAGACAATCCACTATTTGATTAGAACAATCTACAAAACTTTGAAACATTTGGTGTTGAGGCTTCACAATTGCAGTTAGTACAGAACAATGGTTTGAAAGGTCCTTGACAATCTGCAGTAACATGGCAATCATCATAGCCTGAAGCAGCGTGCGCTACCTTTTGGGCAATTTTCAAAATGGCGAAACAATTGTCTATACCCAATGAAACAGTCGTCGGGGATTAGAGATATTCTTGGTTATTAAAAAAGATTTGTCACAATTACAAAATAATTCTTATATTTAGGAAATTTTGTATTAAGGCTTTCGTCGAGTGACTCCCTTTATCTTCCAGTTTCGGGGGGCGTCCTGGGCTGTTGAGTCTGCATCTCCAGCCCGTTGCTATCTATATCATCTGATAGAATAGGCAGTGGTGTGAACAACTCAAGGTATTCTTGCTGCTTCAATAAAATCTTCCCCTGCATTGTAAGCGTCTAAGATTCTCTGTTTATCAGCTGCCGATAAAGATGCTCTGGCAGATAAAATAGGTCTAGCGGATCGATAACACCTGACCTGGTACAGTACTGTTTACTTCTACATCTTTACCATCTTCACTAAGTTTAGAAAAAAATTAGAGCTTCCTTAGTGAGAGGTAGTTTTACTGATATGAATAGTTTAGGACCAAATATACTTGTCTTTCGAATGCATTCGGTTTAATCAATCATGCTTACAGATGCATAAAACACCTTTTGCGGTTTAGTTTTTGAGTTTTGCTGACTGTTTTCAATTTTGATGAAATGTTTAACTGTTGTTACTATTGTCTTATCGTTTGTGCCATTTACCTTAAGAATATTGAAAGTGCTGTAGTTTCGCCAAATGTTTAAAAGATAAAACCTTACGTTTCGCTTACAGTTCGTAATGTTGAATAATTTCCCATTTCATCCAGTTTTTATGATGATTGTCAACCCAGTTTTGTACTATGTTTATTTGATTTGCAGAATGTACAGAACGAATTGTAAAAAAGGTGTATATTGTGTCCAACATCAATAATAATAATAATAATAATAATAATAATAAAATAATAATAATAATAATAATAATAATAATAATAACTAGTTTGTCCAAAAGAGCCGAGACCATAAACCACACAGAAAGTTAAAATCCGGCACTTGCACAGCACAGAACCAGTACAAAAAGAGGTATGATTCAGTAGCAAAAGCCTTCCGCTGGAGCCTGTGCACGAAACACCAGCTAGCTTGTACTAATAAGTAATACGAACACCAACCTGAAGGAGTGATGGATAACTATCAAGCAAAGATCTCCTGGGACTTTGGTAT
Source organism: Macrobrachium nipponense (assembly GCF_015104395.2). Lineage (NCBI taxonomy): Eukaryota > Metazoa > Arthropoda > Malacostraca > Decapoda > Palaemonidae > Macrobrachium > Macrobrachium nipponense. Next base: position 142,538,369 of record NC_087202.1, on the reverse strand, counting down.
CAGAACAGATGGGGTGGCATGTGACAATAGACAGGACTTGATGCTGGTTGACAAAATCAAGAAGTAACACTCACTGATGTCGCAGTTAAAAAAGTATATCTTAGTTTTACTAGACCACTGAGCTGATAAACAGCTCTTCTAGGGCTGGCCCGAAGGATTAGATATTTTTACGTGGCAAGCAACCAATTGCTTACCTAGCAACGGGACCTACAGCTTATTGTGGGATCCGAACCACATTTTATCGAGAAGTGAACTTCTATCACCAGAAATACATTCCTGTAATTCCACTTTGGCCTCGCCGGGAATCGAACTTCGGACCACCGGATTGGTAGGCAAGGGTGAAAAACCACTCGTCCAACGAGGAACTTGGTGTCGCAGTACCATGGGACACCAAAGTAAGAGGAGAAAGCGAAAAAACTGATAAGTCTCAAGACCTGAACTAGAAATAAGATGGATATGGGATATGCCAGTGGAAACTGTAGCCATAATCATAGGAACATTAGGCAAGATTCCAAGTTCCCTGAAAAGGGACCTGGAAAAACTATATGTCGAAGTAGCTCCAAGACTCATGCAAAAGAGTGTGCTACTAGAAACAGCGCACACATTGCGAAAAGTGACGGACTCCTAAGAAGGAAGGGTGCAACCCGGAATCCCACACTATAAATAACGCCCAGTCAGATAGGATGACGTGATATAGACAAAGTAATAATAATAATAATAATAATAATAATAATAATAATAATAATAATAATAATAATAATAACCAGGGGTATATGCAGGGAACATTTATACCCGAAAACGGGTCTACAAGGAAAGGGTGGGAGTTTTGATTGGTTGGACACATTCCAGGAGCTTTCCTATTTCAAGGAGAGGTGTCGAAACACAAGTTTTGATCATCTTAAAAAAATTTAAACTATTACAAAGAACAAACGTTTTTTTTCTTTGAATAATACGATTAGATGTTAATTTCTCTCTCTCTCTCTCTCTCTCTCTCTCTCTCTCTCTCTCTCTCTCTCTAACTTTGTGTGTCTGTTCTTTACTGACGTGTCTGTAATAATTCTATTAAAAACTAAGGCAAAACACTTTCTAGGAAAGATAAGAGTTCCTTCGTAATTGTTTAAACAACGACGAAAGAGAAATTCTGGCTATTAACAGACAACAGAATGGAAAAAAGGTGAAGGAAAGAATGAGCCAAAGAATTCTGAATCTTTTATCGGCAGCTGAAAGCTTTCAGGTGACTTTCGTCCTGGAACCGAACTCTGTTTTGAGTCCCCTCCTTTTATTACCTCGATTCTTCCGTTTTCCTGTTGTTATAACTTTTCTGTTCTCTTGCGATAACATTCCTTCTTTGCTGCGTCGTGGACTCCACTGGAATATTCTTTCTTGCTTACGTATTAAAACATATTCTTACCTTTTCTTGTGTAACCTTATTTCTTTTCCTTCAGAATATAAATCTTACATAAATGCATATTTTGTCGCTCAGCATTCATTATCTTATCTACGCTACTTTCACATGGATTGCTAGTCTGAATTAAAAGGCATTTATTAAAAAGCAACGACCTTTCTTCGAAACCTTCGTTAAACTCCTTGCAAAGTGAAACCCATTTCAAAAGTAGAGGCAGACGACATTCTATCTGCCCAAACCGAATACAGTCAGCAGCTTTCTACAAACACTCTGCAAAAACTAAACTAAGGAAAGTTCTGATAATACGTCTCCATGTTATTTTCGATATAATTGGGGAGAACCTGGTGGGTACGACCAAAATAAAATGTGTTTAAATATGTGCGAACAAATCCCGCATCTCGCTGGAGAGAACTCCAAATTTCGACCTCAGAGAAACTTGTGGGAATTTTGAAATTACTGCCCACCCTCCTTCCCTCCCTACCCCAACATGTCCGAACCCAAATACGGCATACCTGTATGATAGCCAAGCTAGTTCCTTCGTCCAACAAAATCTACCGACTTTTTTTCGAACTATTTTATGCCTAATGACGGAGAAATACGGATGCGCCAACTTAGATCAGGTTTTCAAAGGGGGGTGGGGGGAGGGTTGTGTGTCGGTGGCACTTTGATTAGTCAAGAACATTTCGCCAAGAGACTTTTAAGTAGGATTGAAAGTGCTATTGTTTTTATGGATAACTAATCTTACTTGTTGCATGGGGAACGATATTCACGATTTACTGAATGTGTAGAGGCATAAGAGAATTAAACAACAAAAATGGGGACGAAGCTGCTTTTTGTGGGAGGGCCATGTAGCGGGGGTTAGGTTGAATAGATTCCGTGTTTCCTGAGAGGTTACGTAACGCTCTTCAAAGACTAGGCAAATGCAAGGACATAAAGATTTGTAAGGGGGTCGGTAGTAGATTACGAGAACAAATTAGAGCATTGTTAAATGATGAAACACATACGTAGCTTGCAACAAAAAAGGGACTTTAAGGGGTATAATACAATTTTAATATGGGAAGCTTTGACTGAAATCTATGACGAAACAAAAGAAAAGAATCGGAATACAGAGCAAACTTAGGGAAAGCCCAGAGATCCCTTATATGTATGGTAGTCCCAAGATAAAAAAAACGAAGGGTGACTGCTCAGACCGATCAGGGCATCGACGAGATCACCGCAGAGGAGGCTGGAGAAATTTCTTTCCAACATTATGGGAAAATGGGAGGGTTTAGTATCTGAGGGGCATATAAAGCATAACATGAACCCTGTATATGAATTATCTAAAACTAACGTAAAAGACTGTAAATTTGCGAGTTTGGATGTAAGTTCCTGTTCACTAATGTACCAGTCAAGGATACGATGGAAATAATAAAAAGAACATGGAGGAAGGGGTTTATACATGTGACTTAGATCATGACGTTCTGATGAAATTGTTGACATCGGCCCTCAGCGATAATGTGTTTAAATGAGGGGTGAAAACCATCACTTACTAAAAAAAGGGAAAAACAATGGCGTGGCTAAGGGTTCGAGTCTTTCGCCAATCTTAGCTAACATCTTTATGGAATTGTTTGAAATGGCAGAGGTGGGCAAATTAAATAAAGGGAACTTGAACATCATAAAACTGGTAATATACGTGGATGATATCTTGATTATTTATAAGAGAGAAAGGGAAGAACTACAAAAGTTCATAGAAAACATGAATAAATTCACAAATCAAGTTCACAATAGAAGAGAAGGAGGGAGAAATTCCTTTCTTGGATGTACTAGAAAAGAGGAAAGGGAAAAATTTGAAATTCAGGGTACACAGGAAGAAGGCACACACCAATTCATACATACAAACGTATGTTCTCCAGTCATAGGAAAGAAATTAAAATGGGAGCAATGACAGGGTTGGTCATTTGGGCTTATAGAATTTGCAGTCCTGAATTCTCGGATGAAGACTGGAATACCTAAGGGAGAGTTTTAGGAGATTAGGATACCCTTGGTGGGAGCTGGCACGCATTAAGGCAAGAAAAAGCTATTTTGGGTAGAGGGAAGGGAGAGAAAAGGAAGATTTGAAAGGGAAGCAAATTACAGTCCCGAACAACAACACTAAGGGACCACACCCCATTCACGCTCAGTCTTATCCCCAGACACGTCGAAAGGGGAAGAGCGTTGAAAGAAATGACACGGCCACTAAAGTTACGACCCGGTCGGTGTAAATTGTTCATTCGCTTCTTGGACGTGGCAGGGCGATGACTAAGATACAATCCAACCACGCACTGGAAGCTCTGGCAATTTGTGCTGTAATTTGCTTCAAATTGAAGAACCGTGATCAGGAAAGAACGAGAGGTTGGACAAAAGACTGGTGGCTTCAAAGAAAAGTTTTCGTGAAGTTACTTTGTCTCGTAACAGGATGATGCCTAACAGTATTAATTATATCAGCACTAACATAGTGCGCTAACAAGGGGAAAATTAATGGCGTAATTCTTCGTAGGGATTAAAAAGATAACACACAGACAAGAAACGAAATGGAAATTTGATCAAAACAACGTCAATCACACAAAATACAAAAACTAGGGAATAACACTAAATCAGAACAGCTAACCAACTAATGTATAAACGAGCCAGGCTTCGAAATTATCTCTAAGCTATAGCAACGTTTGCTGGCTAAAGTTTTCCCAAGTTAAATGGAATTCGAAGTGCCTAGAATAGGGCACTGTGCCAATTGTGGCACTTTTACGACAGTAGTTCATAAAGAAGTACTAATTTATACAAGGCCAGGGTAGCTGGCAGTTTGGCTCTGCCTAAGCAGAGCATACAATATACAAAAAGAAAAATGCCTCAAGTCAGTAAATATGAAGAAAGGAAACCAAGGAAGATAAGATACAGACAATACAAAAGGAAAAGGAAAAAAGAAGAAATTTACGAAAGGGTCAGAAAGAAGTAGAAGTGAGTAGAGTCTGGCACTCTCTTCTGGATGGAGAAGGTCAGAATTCTCTATAAGAGGGTGGCACTGTGCCAAGCACTAGTGCAGAAAGGCTATTCGCTCTCGTAAGGTTTTGGAGAACCTCGATGCCCTTTTCCCTTCTTCCTTCGACCTCTCCAAGGTTGGTTTGACGATGTCATGAGGGGCCTTGGAGGATCCAAGCCCTTTAAAGATTCCAAAGGGGCATCTGCTCCAGCTGCTGCGACAACTGGAGCCTTGACACTCGTCCCCGTGCCTAATGCTGCGTGGCTCAGTTCCCCGAGTTCTTTGGCCAAATAGGATTCGGCAGTCATTACTCCGGGACCGGTTCGCTACTGACGGTGGGGGATTGGATGAGGTAATGGTATTCGGGATGGGCTTACCGGTGGGAAGGACCGACTCTGGGGCAGGCTGCGAGTCCGCACCATTGGTGGAGTGCCCACTATGTTCATGGGTGTCCTGGAGGAATCCTAATAGAATTGGCTCTCCCTTGACTGCCGGCATGGGTAGTTGGGCCAAGGCAGTGGAGGGAGAGCGACCGGGACTTAGAGCTCCAGAAGGAAGACTCGAGTCTGGCCCTGGCACTGGCACTAAGGCCGTTTCTGACTCATTGGAAGGACTTGAACGTGGCTCAACATCCATGAGAGATGGAGCTTGGCACTGCCTGGCACCTTCAAGTGGCACTGGCTGTGCAGAGGTAGTCCTTGGAGGCCCGTGAAATGGGTCTGGAGCTACGTAAGAGCGGTGGCCCTGATACGGTATAAAGTTAGGAGGAGACTTAAAATCTTGTCCTAGCAGGGCATCATAACCTCCTGGTATATAGTTTGCTACTGCCATGGTACATATCTTCGAACGGTGAGGTTGTGTGACTCTCAACCGGACAGTAGGTAGGAACATTTTGACATGGCTGAGGCTCTCTATCGTCATGAACTGAAGCCTATCAACCTTAGCTCCGTAAGGAATTTTATCCTCTCGGATGATGGAGACTTGCGTACCAGTGTCGTTGAAAGCTCGAACTTGGTGGGCAGGATAGCGACCTCTTGGAGGTGCGACAAATATGGGGCCCTGAGCAGGGGGGCCTAGAGTGGATGGATTTGTCACGGCTATAGCAATGGCAGAAACAGGAGCTTTTTTGGGGCATCCCGGCCAGGCAGCAGTGTGACCATGCACTCTGCATGTGTCACACAAACTTTTGCTAACATCAGGCCGGGGCCTGTTGTTTCTGTTCCAATGGCCGTTGTTTTTGTTACTATGATTAGGTAGTCCATTTGGAGGAGTGGCAGCAGCTTGCTGAGGAGGATCTACCTTTGAGAGGCACTGCTCGGTGGTGTGACCTGATTTGTTGCAATGCCCACGCACAGGTTTCCGAGGAATGTTATTGGGGCGCTGGGTAGGCTGAGAGGTGGCAGCAGGAGTGAGGGGGAGAGCAGGTACGTATTTTCTTCTTTAAAAAACTCTGCAATAGATGGTGGGTGTCATAGGCATCTGCCCATTTACAGCACTCCAAAAGAGTCTTAGGAGCCTTGTCCACCAAGTGGGTGGCAAGATCAGGGGGGGGGGGGGGGGGGGGGTGGGGGGGGGGGGGGGGGGGGGGGGGGGGGGGGGGGGGGGCATAAGCAAGAAAGTCCTCCTGCTGGAAGAGTTCTAGGACCTCCTCAACAGATGTTGCGTTGGAGGCCTTCGTCCACCTATGGAGTGCCGGTGTCTTCTTGGCTGCCCACTCTGTCCACGTCTGGTTAGCCTCCCCTTTGGCAAATTCCTCCATTTTTTGCCTCCACCGGTCTGGGGTCAATATTTAAGCCCCAAGGATTGCCTCTCGGACGCGGGCGAGATCGTGTGCTCATTCAGGGGGAGGGCCTCGAATGCAGTCCGCCCTTTGCCAGCGAGATGCTTGCCAAGGAGGAGGGCCACTTCCTGAGGGGTTGGATCGAAGTTCCCGAACACCTGCTCGACATGATCGAGCCAGGTGTCGGGTTCGTTATTGTCTCAATCACTAATGAGGCCGCCCATGCTGTGGAGGTGAGAGGGCGCAGGAGGCGTGGGACTCGGGGGTGCCAGGGTGGCATTCTGGACTGCCATACCCAGTTCATGTGCCCTTCTTTCTCCCTTTACAGCAGAGAAGGAGAGAGAAGCTTGGGCTTCTCTCTCCTTCTCCCGTTCGGTTGCTCTCTCTTGGGCTGCTTCCTTCAGCTTATCATTCACCCAATTGATCAGCTTTGTGCTCTCCAGCCCCAGGGCTCGTCCGGCTTCTGTGAAGGCCTTCGCCTCCTCCAGTGTTGCGTTACTATCCATCTTCTCAGCCGTAAAACGCTAGTATACTAGCCTGAGAAAAATAGGGTGGAAAGTGGTTGCAAAATCAGCAAATGTCGCCAGAGGTATGCGGAAATGCTCGACGCAGACCTGGCAAGATGATTGTAAATACCTGCAAACACAGTTACTACTGGTGCGTAGCATGGCGGAAAACTCGCGCCGTAGAAACTCGGTAATTTACAGTTCGGCGGAGAACTCGACGCTGGTAATGGATTTGGTAATAAATTTCGTAAAATAGACGAAAGACCCTGGAAATTCACGGAATCCTCACGTGATAAAGGTAACAAAGGGATTTCGTAGAGGTGGAAACTCGACGCCAATACGGATTTTTATGGTAAAATGGAAAATAAAATAGTCACGAAATTCACGGAGTCCTCACGTAAAAAAGGTAGCAAAGGGATTTCGTAGAGGGGGAAACTCAACGCCCGTACGGATTTGTAAGGTATAAGGTAAAAAAAAAAAAAAATAATAAAATCTAGTCACGAAATTCACGGAATCTCAACGTGAAACGTGACAAAAATAACGTAAATGCGGAATCTCACGCAATCACGATTTTGTAAATAAACGAAAAAATCTGGTAACAAATTCACGGAATCCTCACGTGAAAGTGTGGCAAAAAAAAAATAAATAAAAAAATAAAAATAAAATAAAAAAATTAAAAAAACGTAAAGCGGAAACTCAACGTATTTACGGGTTTGTAAAAAAAAAAAAAAATCTGGTCACTGAATTCACGGAATCCTCACGTGAAAACGTGGCAAATACAGTTGATAAAAAAAAATGGATATGGGATCTCCTTTTTGTTTGTTTTTGAATAGATATCGTCTCTAGGATGGAGACGGGAATTAATAAAATATATTCTTTTCTTTGCTACCAACGCAAATCCCTTGAACCTAGTTTTGCTCAGAAGACCCAGAATAACCTCTCTAACGCCATAAAATACACTGCCCTGATTTCCCACCCCAATTCTTTTTTCCCTCGCTCTCGCGAACTTAAAACCCTCATGCCCGCGAACTTAAAGCCCCGGAGAATTTGGCCGCATGCGGCCTGTCTAGACCAGATAAGGAAGAATGAATCACGTGCCTTTGTTCGAGATGTAAAAGTATTTGCCCTTATTTGGTTACTTTCTGCACAGACAATAACGGAAAGAAAACGTTTACCTTTAATTTTACTTATCCTAACGTTAAGAATGTTTTACGCTAACACAATGTTTTTGCTTTTCTGACTGATTGACTCGTCTATCTTTTGTTAATGGATAGAGCGGGATCGGGGTATGTTTCGGGCCACGTGGAGGATTTAAAGGTCCTGTTTAAACCTGCGACCTTCGCCAGCGAGAGAGAGAGAGAGAGAGAGAGAGAGAGAGAGCCACGGTCTAGATACAACGGGTCAGCCAGCTCGCAGCTTTGGGTATGAGTCACCAATACTGTGACGTCACGCGCCCTGGTCTCTGACACGCGGTTAACCAAAACAACATGCTACCCATTGTCGTAAGGTAGACTGTAGGACTTGCTGTGTGCCCATATATCTTTTTATTCCTTCATTCATTCTACCATTGATAATGCCAAGTAACTTCGCAGTATTTGGCTGTTCTAATACACTGAAAGAACGAAAAACTCGAATATAAAATACCATCGTTTTCCAAAAGAAAAGCCATACAAAGACCAGTGGGTAAATGCCTGTTGTCGTGCTGACAGAATTAACGTCGTGCTCTCTGATGTTCCCCATTTAATCAAATTAGTAAGAAATAGTTTATTGACTGTTTTTTTCCTTAATAATGAAGAGTGTATTTCAGCTTCTAGCATACGAGAAATACTTAGTAAAACCAAAACAGACTTTGGGCTTGCATATAAGATCAATGAAATGCATTTAAATGTAACGGGTCAACAAAGACAGCGCGTTAAATTAGCATTGCAACTGGTGTCTACATCATGTGCCAATTCAGTAAAATATTTAGGCGAAAGATGTTGAATTGTCAAAACTGTAGTGAAACGTCCGAATTTATTCTTTTAATAACAATGATTGGCTCGACATCATGAATTCTTCATGCATGTATGGAGAGTTTGGTAAAACCACTGCTTTTGGTACTAATGTAGAAAAAAATATATATATATTCCTTCTGGAGAAAGGAATAATTTTTTTCATGTAAATCCACCATTGCTTTATTTAATGTTGAAAGCCTCTCATAGTATTGGCTAGCTGCTGACACAGATTAAATCAATATTGCCTTAAACACTTTCTTTGGTGTATAAGGCCATGGATGGTCACCATTATCATCTAAATGCAGTGAATTTTAAATTCAGGCATAAAAAATTGTTGTTAGGGAAGGAAATGAAGGTAATAAATGAAAAGTATAACATCACCTCAGTTGAAAAATCCCTTGAGTCTCCCAATGAAGGTGAGTATGTAACAAAAGAAAGGGGAGTTAGCATTAGTAATATGTCTAACAACACAGATGTTTAGAAATTTAGATTTTGATTTAGAAAAAGATGTTTTTGATGAGGAAGAAAACCTTTTCAGAGCAAACACAGGAATAAAAAAAGATATCGAGGGAGTAATTGAGGAGGAGGCTCTTAAATACATTGGGGGATATATTGTCAAAATCTTGTGTGAAATACCGGGCCCTGAGTTAGGAAATAAGAATAAAAAAGTGCCAAGGAGTGATAGACTGTGTAAGTAGGGGGGAATTGCTTGTACCTTCTAGTTATTTTTTTTCAAAGTTAGTAATAATGCGGGAGATCTTTAATGTTGTACTCAGAGGGCAAAAATTGTTTTAAAAAGCTTTACTTTGAATTGAAAAAGTCTAATATTGAAGTTCCTGACGAGGTTATAGCTTTTTATGTAAAGCTATCCGTATATTTTCGAATGAGATATCTTAATAATTTGATAAAGTATAGGAAACGTCAAGGGCAACCATGCAGGGAGGCACTAAGAAAAAAGATAAAAGTTGTAACTTAATATTTTCAAAATACAAACGTTGTTTTATTTACATTCTTTATACACTTGAAAGATCACATTATCAAAAACATTCTCTTCTAAAAAGATTCCTTTTCTTGATGTTTTAATAATCAGAGATACGACA
>NC_087202.1:142520125-142525592 GCF_015104395.2 Macrobrachium nipponense | reverse complement strand
ACCCAGCGCCCCAATAACATTCCTCGGAAACTGTGCGTGGGCATTGCAACAAATCAGGTCACACCACCGAGGCAGTGCCTCTCAAAGGTAGATCCTCCTCAGCAAGCTGCTGCCACTCCTCCAAATGGACTACCTAATCATAGTAACAAAAAACAACGGCCATTGGAACAGAAACAACAGGCCCCGGCCTGATGTTAGCAAAAGTTTGTGTGACACATGCAGAGTGCATGGTCACACTGCTGCCTGGCCGGGATGCCCCAAAAAAGCTCCTGTTTCTGCCATTGCTATAGCCGTGACAAATCCATCCACTCTAGGCCCCCCTGCTCAGGGCCCCATTTTTGTCGCACCTCCAAGAGGTCGCTATCCTGCCCACCAAGTTCGAGCTTTCAACGACACTGGTACACAAGTCTCCATCATCCGAGAGGATAAAATTCCTTACGGAGCTAAGGTTGATAGGCTTCAGTTCATGACGATAGAGAGCCTCAGCCATGTCAAAAATGTTCCTACCTACTGTCGGTTGAGAGTCCACACAACCTCACCGTTCGAAGATATGTACCATGGCAGTAGCAAACTATATACCAGGAGGTTATGATGCCCTGCTAGGACAAGATTTAAGTCTCCTCCTAACTTTATACCATCAGGGCCACCGCTCTTCACATAGCTCCAGACCCATTTTCACGTACCTCCAAGGACTACCTCTGCACGCCAGTGCCACTTGAAGGTGCCAGGCAGTGCCAGCTCCATCTCTCATGGATGTTGAGCCACGTTCGAGTCCTTCCAATGAGTCAGAAACGGCCTTAGTGCCAGTGCCAGGGCCAGACTCGAGTCTTCCTTCTGGAGCTCTAAGTCCCGGTCGCTCTCCCTCCACTGCCTTGGCCCCAACTACCCATGCCGGCAGTCAAGGGAGAGCCAATTCTATAGGATTCCTCCAGGACACCCATGAACATAGTGGGCACTCCACCAATGGTGCGGACTCGCAGCCTGCCCCAGAGTCGGTCCTTCCCACCGGTAAGCCCATCCCAAATACCATTACCTCATCCAATCCCCCACCGTCAGTAGCGAACCGGTCCCGGAGTAATGACTGCCGAATCCTATTTGGCCAAAGAACTCGGGGAACTGAGCCACGCAGAAGCATTAGGCACGGGGTGACGCGTGTCAAGGCTCCAGTTGTTGCAGCAGCTGGAGCAGATTGCCCCTTTCCGGAATCTTTAAAGGGCTTGGATCCTCCAAGGCACCTCATGACATCGTCAAACCAACCTTGGAGAGGTTGAAGGAAGAAGGGAAAAGGGCATCGAGGTTCTCCAAAACCTTACGAGAGCGAATAGCCTTTCTGCACTAGTGCTTGGCACAGTGCCACCCTCTTATAGAGAATTCTGACCTTTTCCATCCAGAAGAGAGTGCCAGACTCTGCTACTTCTACTTCTTTCTGACCCTTTCGTAAATTTCTTCTTTTCCTTTTGTATTGTCTGTATCTTATCTTCCTTGGTTTCCTTTCTTCATATTTACTGACTTGAGGCATTTTTCTTTTTGTATATTGTATGCTCTGCTTAGGCAGAGCCAAACTGCCAGCTACCCTGGCCTTTTATAAATTAGTACTTCTTTATGAACTACTGTCGTAAAAGTGCCACAATTGGCACAGTGCCCTATTCTAGGCACTTCGAATTCCATTTAACTTGGGAAAACTTTAGCCAGCAAACGTTGCTATATCTTGGAGATAATTTTGAAGCCTGGCTCGTTTATACATTAGTTGGTTAGCTGTTCTTATTTAGTGTTATTCCCTAGTCTTTTTATTTTGTGAGATTGACGTTGTTTTGATCAAACTTGTATTTCGTTTCTTGTCTGTGTGTGCTATCTTTTTAATTCCTACGAAGAATTACTCCATTAATTTTCCCCTTGTTAGCGCACTAATGTTAGTGCTGATATAATTAATACTGTTAGGCATCATCCTGTTACGAGACAAAGTAACTTCACGAAACCGTAGGGCCATAAACACACCTGAACATGTCATATCGATCCATCAGGGTAGACAGATAAGTGCTGCCCTGAACAACTGAGATAGTAGAATTATGTAGGATGTAACTTACTTGTAGGTCTAATTGTATATATAACCACTTATTGTTGTTCATTGTTATTCTCAGTGTGGCGTAATATTTTAAGTGTATGCTTACTTGAATACAGAACGTTAATCTTTAGTCAAGTCACTCTTCATTTTGCTTAATTCTCTGCCTGTCGAGTAAGACTTCATGAATATTATAATTGGCAGATTTTGAATATTGCTTATATTATAAGTCCACTCAAGGGAGAATGGAAGGCTCAGTGATCTATATTGCAATTGGTCCTTGTTTCTAACTTGTCTTGTCTATTCCAACCCGTCCAGGGTTGAAATGTCCTCTAGAATGGGGAGGTGTTCAAGATTTAAGCAGAACCAAGGAAAGAAATAATCTTTAACCCAAGTTTAATGTATCTATACGAGTTGCCCCTTCGACTTTGGAGGATTCCATTCTCCTTTTTCTTTTGAAAAGCTATCCACTTCTCCCATTGGTACTTGGAATATCCCCTGCAGGCATAGTGGGAGGTGCTATCCAGGAGAAAGCTTGAAAAGGCCTTGAATCCAGGAGAGAGGCCATTCCAGTTACGGGCTGCTCTAGGAGCAAGAGCCCGTGCCAGCACAAGGCTGGCTTAATCTCCAACAACAACAACAAGGAGAGAGGCCTCAGAAGACTACGAGACCTCGGCTAGGTCAGACCACTGGCCCCTTACCAAAAGGGCTGCCTGCTGCCCCCTCCCCCCCACCCCCCCCCCCCCCCAACCCCGCCTCCTAAGCCAGCTTTTCCATGCTTTGGGAAGCCCAAGTATATTTTTGAAGTCCATAGTTTCCAGACTTAGAGAAGAAGACATCCAGCATCCTCACTAAAGGTACTATAAGGAAAATTCCATATCTACAAGGGAATTGTTTTATCTTTGTCTGTATTTCATTTCATTTTCCAAGGTGACTTGTGCAGTGTTTCATTCCCCTTCGCCATCTGGACTCAATTCTGTAATTACTCCCCTGTGATACTAGTAAATTTAAGCCACAAAATAGTTTCTGCTGTGTAAATTTCCCACTCATTTCATTTCCCCCCTGAGTGGCCTTTTGATTGAGAGAAAACAGTGAGTATAGTTTGCCCATGTGTGCCCTGCCTTATGTCTATGCCCCCCTCTACTTGCAGACAAACGCTGTGCCTGGCTGTGGTAGAACTTGGAAGTCCTTCGAAGCTTGCAATTTTCCTCCATTGCGCAATTTTCCTAAACACGTGGCTGGGCGGCTCCCCCATGTGTTTGGGTGGACTGAGAGAAGTTCACCTACCCTTGTGTTTCCTGGACCTCTGTAAATTTATGTAAATAAAGTGCTTTTAAAACTAGTGTCCAGCTTTTATGTAAATTCCTCCCTCTTTAGTAAACCCGGCCCTATGCCAGAGAAGTTTAGTTTTTCAATCTTTTTTTCTTTGTTAAAACCCCTCGTCCTCTAGTCAAGGCCTAAATCTACAATGTAAGTCTATTTTCTGGGAGGAGACGGGGTGGAATTTTGAATAATATATGTGTGTGTGTAGTATATATATGTATATATTACATATATGCGCACACACACACACACACACACACACACACACACACACACATATATATATATATATATATATATATAGTATATATATATATATATATGTGTGTGTGTGTATGTATATTATATATATGTATATATTACTATATGCGCGCGCACACACACACACACACACACACACACATATATATATATATATATATATATATATATATATATATATATATATATATGTGTGTGTGTGTGTGTGTGTGTGTGTGTGTGTGTTTATATGAGCATTGGTCAAATCAATGAAAACTATTACTTCACCTGATTTCTGAATTAACGTACAGGGTAAAGTCTAACATTCATTTAGTGAACCATTTCCTTTTGCTGGTAAGAATTATTCATGGGAGATAAGGTTACCAAATGGAAGTGATGGTCTCATCTTGTATCGGATAAGAGTGACCAAGAACCAGGAAGAATTTCTTGAATGTATTTCAATTACATTTATCTCTCTCTCTCTCTCTCTCTCTCTCTCTCTGAAAACAAGAAGACACCTTCAAGGTTTTAGGAAGCCACAATGGACGTCCCACTTGCATGGAGAGAGAGAGAGAGAGAGAGAGAGAGAGAGAGAGAGAGAGAGAGAGAGAGCACATCGTTATCTTTGGAAAGAAGGAGCTAAATAAAAATGGTAAGTCATCAGGTACACGTATTTAATACGGTTACCGGAATTTATTGTAGCAATTTCCGTGAGTGATTAGACACTTAAGCTTCAGGACCTGACGGAATGAAGCGCTTGTCAACGCCCCTTAGCGGAATTATACAAGTCTGCGTTGTCCTTTTAAACGTATTAATTCTGCACGATAACAACATCAAAGTCGTTCATGTCATCGCAGTAATTCTTTAACAAATTATACTTATAAGAACAAATATCAAAATAGCGCCTCAGTGGCGTGGTCGGTATGGTCTTGGCCTGCCACCTCGGTGGCCGCGAGTTCGATTCTCGGGCATTCCACTGAGGGGTTAGAGATGTGTGTTTCTGGCGATAAAAGTTCACTCTTGACGTGGTTCGGAAGTCACGTCGAGCCGTTGGTCCCGTTGTTGAATAACCACTGGTTCCGTGCAACGTAAAAACACTATACAAACAAACAAGTATCAAAAATGGTCTGTGACGAATCTTTCAGAATTTGCATTTTATACTTGCTTGTGTTGACGTTTTCTCTTCATTCAGTATTTCTTTTTTCGCGTGTTATATGGTACTCAGAATAGATCCTTTGAGGCTTTATCGGAGATGGAAGTCAAATATCTTCAGGGTTCAGTCTCCCTTGACCTTCGAGCACTTCGACTCCATCTGTTGATCCAGCGTTGCTCGATGGTCCCGGCAACGAGACGTGGTCTGAATGGCGTGTGGAGTGGAGGAATCTATCTTCCAAGTTCATCAGCACAGATTTTTGAAAAGACCGATATCAGAAGGGAAGCCAAAAGCTTAAGTTGCTTTGAAGTCGCATTTTGCACATTAAGAAATATCGGGACTCTGATTCCTGTATTGATGCTCGGTAGCAAAATGAACGCATGGCTTGTGTACCTGCAGTATACTGACCGGAGTTTCAGACCCTTTTGTTATGGATTCTTTCGTTTTCAGTAAATCATGAACGGCAGCATGTAAGTAATTAAAAAAGATTTGGGGGGGTTGGGGTCGGAGGCGGGGGACGGACTTGGCATCTATATATCCTTAACTTTCCCTTTTGATGAAAAATCAGTTATAGTACGACATTCACTGCGACTGCTTTAATACGATCCTAATTTGATTTGCATGTTCATGCAGACAGGTTTCCTTCGTTGGCAACACGACTGACAGAGGGAGATTGCAACCCACGGTTCCTT
>NC_087202.1:142500125-142517625 GCF_015104395.2 Macrobrachium nipponense | reverse complement strand
ACTATTCTTGTTTTCTCCCTCCTCCATTGAAGTCATGCATTTTTCTCCTCTCGACATGACGAGGTACAGGTGGAGGAGGGAGACGCGAGCCCTTACTGCTGATGGGACATGCGGTTCCGTGCGCCCTCCGCTGTAGGTTCCTCAGGCACACTCCAATAGAAGACCGCATTGTGGTATTTACGGTCACACTCCCCGAACCTGCAAAGACCTATTTTGCAGGTGCGACAGAAGAACCGGGTGTCTCTCTTACTGCCATTCATATGGCACACCCGGCACCGTTTCTGCCTGCGCCCTTGTAGGAGCTCCAGTGTGTGATCCCCTGGCTGCAGCCGACACAGGGTCCACTATCCGACGAGAAGTGATGCGGGCAGGGACGGCAGCAGGGGCGTTGGCAGCAGGGGCGTCGGCAGCAGGGGCGGCGGCAGCAGGGGCGGCGGCGGCGGCAGCGGCAGCAGCAGTAGGAGTAGGATGACCGAAGTTGGCCCTCCTAATATCTGCCCTTTCCTCTAGGGGCGGATCTGCAGCATGGGGCAGGGGGTCAGTGATGGAAGGCCACTCATTGGGATTAAAGTGGATGAGGGCATTCCCGGCTACCTCGAGGAACTGTATGTGGGACAACCTCCGGAGATCGTGACTGTAGTACCCACAGTACAGTATGTAGGCATTTTGGAGGGCCAACTGAAGAATGTATTTGAGGAGCTTCTGTGCCCACCTCCTGGTTCTCCTGGCAAAGGGATAATACTGGATGAGTTGATCAAAGAGATCAACTCCTCCCATGTGCCTATTGTAGTGCCCAATGACGGTAGGCCGCGCGGCACAAAACTCCTCATACACAACTCGGCCCTGTCAACGTGTCTTTTTCCGCTGTACGATCTCCTCTTGATGGGTTCATGACTCGTCGTAATCATGGAGATGAGTCGAACCCCCTTCCAACAGATGACGAAGACAGCTCCCTTCCGCCGCCACTCTGTCTCTCCTCTTGCCAGGTGTTGCGGATGGCTAGCGAACCTCTTGAGGACATTCGGGGCCCCACACACCAACCGAAGGGTATCACTGACGTGCAGACCTGCTTCATACAGTTCCTGGGCCAGGGATACAGAGTTATAATAATTATCCATAAACAGATGGTATCCCTGTTTACGGAAACGATCCACAAGACGGAAAACAGTGTCACGCAGCGACGTATCCAGTGTTGGACTCGGTAATCAAATAAAATTTCACTTCATATTTCTTCGGCTTCTTGGGGTTATACACTTTAATGCTTATACGTCCTTTGTAAGGCATCATCCCCTCATCCAAAGAAAGATTCTTTCCAGGAACCACGAGAATTTTGCACCGTTCACGAATATATTCCAACACTGGGCGGACTAAGATGAGGTGATTGGAGTTATTCCGGGGAATGGCCCTTCGGTTGAAGGCGTTGAAATACCTGTCCAACGCCAGAAAACTATCACGGGGCATAACGCCGGGCACATTGGGCGTACTTAAAAAAAAATTCCACCTCCAATATTGCCTGGCGTCGGCAGCAGGCATCATACCAAAATAAATGTAGAGCCCCAAAAAATGCGCCATGTCGGTGAGGTTGCAGCCCCGCCAGCGGTACAACAATCTCGTGCGAAGTTCGTCACGGCAGTACCGAGCGTAGTCCGCCGTCTCTGCTACCAGGTACTCCAGCAATTCCCGCGTGAGGAACAGCTGAATGAACCCCAGAGCAGAGAGAGGAACAGGTACGGTGAGACCAGGTGCTGCTGTGAATGGGTGCATGTTAGGTGGGGTGGGGTCCTCCGTCCACCCCTCGTCGCTCTCGGACGACCGACCTTCACCTTGGCTGGCACGACTCTCCGTCCTTCTACGTGCCCGTGAGCGTCGCGGGCACAACTTCGCACACGAAACCCCCTCGCTGGCCCATCTCCCTCACTTAGGCCCTCGCTTTCTGTATCGTCATCAGCGACAAAACTAGACCCTATATCCTCTTCCTCCTCCTCCTCAGATTCCCCCTAATATGCACTAAAACCACTAAATTCAAGCTCCCTTTCGGGATTTGAGCCTCGAACGGACATTGGGGGAAAATATTCATCATCACTGACATCGGGAGTGATGTCCTCAAAATGAGGACTTGCGACATGCTCCCGATCAAGCTCCGATAAGTACTCATCAATGTCCCTTGGTTGGAGGCCTACGAAATGCCTACGAATGCCCATAAGGACACCCCGATGCTTCCTAGGGGTTACTAAAGGCACACGAGACACACGTTGTGGTCCTAGAGCACTTTCATCCACACGTGGGCGCACGGAACGGCGTTGAGGCACGAGGTCATCTTGGGTGCTTGGTCCCTCGCCAGCATCCAAGTCCAAAATACGTCTCACACGATCCCTTACGACGGGTAAAACGCGCCTTTCACATTCCATACATCGTTGAGACATCTCTATGTACGTCCTGTACCACCACAAATATTCAAACTCTCGCACAAGTTTGGCAAAACACGATTGTGGCAAAAGATCGCTCTCAGACGACGCGCCGCTGATGCTGGCTGATGCGAGAAGGAGGCATTTTGCGCATGCGCACCTGGGTCACACTTCCCCCAAGGCACGTGATTCAAAAGTTTTCGGCTGGTAGGCCTATAAGTATTTTTTTGCAAATTTAAAAAAAAACTTTTGTATGTCGACGTACAATTCGTCCAATCGGCACCCAAAATACAATTTATCTCGACGTATAATACGTCCAATCGGCATTAAAGGGTTAACAGTAAATGATTAGCCATAAATTAATTGAAACAATAATAACGACAAGAATCCTATCTATAATTCTGGGTTTACGAAATCCACTGTCAAGATTGTAAGTAAAAATATTTGGGGAAAGTGGAAGAGGATCACCGACCCGATTAGGTGAACACAAACGCACATATGTAATACAATGCCATAGTCTCCCATGCCTTCAACAGCAACCATTGGGATGGGGATAACATCATCTTAGAAAATAAAAATGTCCACATGAGAAGACTGGTGGAAGGCACCACCATAAACTTAGGAGAAGCTTTTTACGGTAATAAGTCGTTCATTGGTGAACTCTGCCTGTATCTGCCTCCTCTTCTTAACATCGGAATCACCAAGTTGGGCTGCTGAGTGCTTCCATCATTTCGGTTCTTCGTTGTGGAGTTGTGCTACCACTGACATTTGACCTGCTCAGAAATTTACTTCGACTAATTTTCAAAGTCACTATGTTCGCTTGACTGAGGATGAACAAGTTACTCTCCCACAGCTATATTAATATGGATCTGCAACCATTAATATTATCAATATCATCACAGAATGATAGAATGGAGAGTTGAATGGAAAAAGTAAGAGCTTGGCAACACAGCTCAGAAGACCAGAAATAAGTGCCCATGAACCAAGCACTGAACCCAAGATCAAATATGGACAGGATATATGCACCAAATAGTGGGGGAGGAAGAGGACCACTCAGCATTGAGAATTAGGATTGTGCCAAAACCGAAAGAAGAGCCCTGGGACTATACTTGTTCTCCAGTGATGATGAATGTCTAAGAATTGCTTGGGAGTAAGACCTGATTAGGAGGATGAAGGCACAGAAATAAATAAAGGTAGATATAGAAAGAATGGTATAAAAGAATGACACAAGAAACAGTTCGTAAAAAACTAGAAAAACCTAGCAATGAAAACTGGCAATGGCTACAGAACGGGGCACTCAGCAAAGAAACGGAATGAATGACAATAGCAGCCCAAGATCAGGCCTTAAGAACAAGTTATATCCAAACAGCACAGGAACAGCATCTCGCCCAAGTCTAGGATTTGCAGTGAAAGAGAAGAGGCATAAACAGTCTCGCATAATATGTCTGGCACCAGCACAGAACCAGTAAAACAAGAATTAGAATCAAAATATAGACTTATGCCTAAGATCAAGTGCTGGGACCTATGAGGTCTTTCAACGCTGAAAGGGAAAACCTTGCAGTTGCACTATAGACCAATTTTTAGGAAAGGGTGGAAAGTAAGAAGGAAGATAGAGAATATCAACAAACGTACAGTAAGAGGAATGAAAGGGTTTGCAGCTAGGGACCGAAGAGATGCTGCAAAGAACCTTGAATAATGCCTACAGTGCACAGTGTTAGGTACACTGATGGCACTACCTACCTCCCTATGAGGTTAAACAAAATTGAGGCAGTGGCAAAATCCCTTTTGGTGCATAAACAGCAAACCTGTTGTAACGCGAATGTCTATATGATAATCTCAAGATTATTATTATTATTATTATTAGTATTATTATTATTATTATTATTATTTATTATTTATTATCTATATTATATTATTATATTATTATTATTATTATTATTATTATTATTATTATTATTATTATTATTACTTATCTATATACCTATATATATATATATATATATATATATATAAATATATATATATATATATATATATATATATATATATATATATATATATAATATATATATATATTAATATATATATTAATATATAATATATATATATATATATATATATATCTATATATATATATATACACATTATAAATAGTAATTTTTTTTTCTTCATAAGAATTATATGCTATTCAAGACCGTATTTTTGTGTTGGAAATTCATCGCTTCTCAACATGAATGTTAAACTTACTTACAATCTAACTTTGTTTTTTCATAGCTCGTGCATGCACACATGGATGTACAATAACATTGCTTCTCGTAAAAGTTTTGCCTTCGAATTGACGAAGTAAGTGATCAATAGATTAGAGAATTCAGGAGACGGATTGGATGCCCTCCACTGTTACTTTCGGTAATTCTAAACTGATATGATTATTATTTCATATAAGCCCAGAACGTCAAAATTGGAGCGAATGGAATATTTTACTGTCTTTACTTCAGTGCCTTTTGTTTCTGGAAAATGACATCCGGCACTCTTCTGCTCTTGGAAAGAGTTAATTCTACGTTGTTTTTCATCCTGTTATTTTTTATCACTTTTATGGCTGGAGGACTTGGAACTCTACCCTTTGCTGTTTCCATTAAAGTGCCAATCCCATTGCAACATGACTCACTACTGAGGTACAGTTGTAGCCTTTTTAGGAATGGGTGAGATTGGGCCTTCTCCTTTTTTCTGAGATATTTCCAAAGTAATATCGTTAAGGACGCTGAAAGCGAAAGTGCATTATAGAAAATTCCTTCTACTATTTTTCTGGGTAAACAAACTGGCCCCATTCCGTGTTTAAAAATAGATAAATATTTATTCTATGATGCCTTAGTTTAAAAGTATTCCTGGAAAAGAAGTCAACTGCATCCTTTCATTTTTACTGAAAAAATCTCACAACTTTAAGACTTCTTTTTGAGGCCTGATGACTCTTGTGGGTTAACTGGACTTCCGGTGCAACAGATCTTGCAGTCTTTCAAATGTGGAAGAAATCAAAGGCTTTTTTTCCCAGTGCCCGGAATAAAGTCACAGGGAAAAAAGTCACAATTTTGGCTAGAAAAAAGACGCAGGAAAAAATGACATTAGTTTTTGTGGTGGCAGGGAATAAAAACGTCGGGAAGAATTCACAATATGTGTTGGGGGTCCTTATATTGATGATATTTAAACTCTTTGTTATGTTTTTACGGTCATTCCTAATGGGCAAAGGTGGATAAAAACAATACGGGTTCCAAAAAAATCCCCAACAGGCTTGTACTAAACCACAAATGTGGATACATTGGGATACATACCGGTTTAAAACCCTTGGGGATCACTATCTAGGAAAGATTAAAGTGACTTTTTCTTTTCCTGAGATTTATTTTTACCTGGATTCGTTTTCCCCTCGTGTCACGCTACGCAACGTTTCCTTAGAATCACTTTTCAATGAGAACGTTAGATAACGCCCAGGTGTTTACAAAGTGACGTATTTTTACGCCTCGGCTTTCAATAAGCCGAAGGAATGGCGTGGAGCAGGATAATATTCGGACTTTATCATATTTTTCAATATGGAAAGTTGAAATTCAATGTTGATAAAATTGTTCACAAAATTTCACTAACAGTTTCATATAAAAATGCTACACGTATAGGAATCTCTCTCTCTCTCTCTCTCTCTCTCTCTGTCTTTGAATTTCGTTTATGCACCCCTTTAAAGATGGTTCCAGTATTCCAAAACTAGATAATTAAGGATAAATCCTGTTGGCAAGTCACGAAGATTAATGTATCTTCAGAGATCCTGGTCTGTCACATAATAGTTTCAAGACCACCGCAATTTATTTCCCGGATAAGCACAGTCTAATTATAGGCAACCAATCAGTGGTCTAATAGATTTCTGATGTCAGACGACCGTCCTCAAACAGGAGAGCAGCCATTCTCGAACAGATTTCAGTCACTGATCTCTATGTAAGTTGTACGTCTATCCACGAATCTTTGTAAAGGAGCTAACAGTTATTCCCGTTTCGACATTGTTTCTTAGGGAGAGGTAGATATAAAGCGATACTTAGCACCGCGACAAATTTGCACAGTAATAATTCCCAAAAGAAAATATAAATTTTTGTAATAGCTAAATCAGTGCTTTTGCCAGAAAAAACTGTTCGAAAACATGCGCCTAGTTTCCTCCTCATGAATAACGAAACGGATTCAACAACGCCAGCATATTTGTGAGGGGCCGCTTTCGTCGTTGAATCAGTCTCAAAAGTGCGTTTTCCCTCTCCCTGGGTCTTTCGTAGCCATACCTCGTCACTCATAGTTTTGTGAACATATGTCACTGACTGTTTTTTTTTTTTTTTTTTTTTTTTTTTTTTTTTTTTTTTTTTTTGTTTTTTTTTTTTTTTTTTTTTTTTTTTTTTTTTTTTTTTAATGGACACCCTACTTTTTTATGATGCTTAGGCATTAAACTTTACAAAAAATATGGTGTCTATTTTTCGCAAGTGGTTTCACTCATTTTTTATGTTGTTCATCTCAAACTATCAAAATGTCGCATAATTAAAAACTCCAGATCTTCGTGAGACTTTGAATTTCTTCTTCAATATGAATTCCGTTTCTGATCCAAAATATAAAGACTTTGCTTGTACGCATCCGTCCCTATCCAGAATATTTTCTGAGTGTTTGTCATTTGTTCCTCTTTTTGACAAAGTTGAACAGCTGGCAATGTTTTTGATAAGTGATATTCAATCATCCACTGTGTGTATGAATCTTCATGGCACAATGGGTCTCTCTCTCTCTCTCTCTCTCTCTCTCTCTCTCCTCTCTCTCTCTCTTCCCTACTACGAAGAGCGACCCAACAGCAATTGCACGATTATTACATTTATTTCGAGGAAACCAGTAAACATGTTTATTGGTTGCTTCCTTTAGTGCCGTGGTTTCTGAGAGTCACGAACTTTCTTCTTCCACATTTTGGAGAGACTTGTTACTTGGTTCTGGGTCAGGTCAACGCACTTTTCCAGCAACAGTTGTTTATTTTTATTTTCTCAGGATAAGGAAAAGTGTTCGATATTCGTTTCTCTCCTCTTTATGGAAATCATCTCCATGACAATCATTTATGATCGCGGTGCGCAATTACTCTTTGACAATTGATGTCGCATTAACAAAGATTTCTTCGTTTTGAAAAAGAGTCCCTCTTCAGAAACGCAGAAAAACTCAGGTGATAATCAAATGAGCAACGGGACAGAAATGTGGCACCTGATTAGACGCGGTTTCCGAAAGACTGCGTTTCCTGTATCATGTGGAATTTAATTTAATTTCGCCCTAAAGAATAACAATGCGAATGAAATAGGTCGTGAATGCAGTACATAGCTCGGAAGTGAATTTCAGAGCAACTTAGCTATGATTCAGTGCATGTATATTTACTTGTGATCTCCCCAACGACAGAGGGAGTAGCTGACGTTCTAGAAAAAAAAAAAAAAAGTCCTAATTTTATTTTGTTATCTGTGATGGTGTTTTTTTGCACTGATGATAGATAAATTCCGATTTCTACCACCAATGCAGGAAACAACATCGATGCCCATTCTTACTAAGTCGGTTATAAGAGTTGGAGGGAAATGAAAATATTGGTGAGCATCAGTTTAAATAGAAAATGTTTCCAGTGAAGGGGAAACAAAAGCCAGACTGTGATACCCCAGGAGGAAGTCATAAAAATGTACAGAAGTGCAAGCCAGCATGACGATGACATATGTACGTAAAGGAAAAGGAAAACTTGAACCCAGAATTATCTCTCTCTCTCTCTCTCTCTGAGAGACAAAGGGTGGTAAAGAAAGGTATTAGATTATTACATGTGATCTTTGTGATTTTATTTTTTTTTATATTCAGTATGTCGTATAAAAAAAAGTTTTTCAGAAGGTTCAGTCATCGGTAAAATATGCTCCTTATTAACAGGAGATGAAGTACCGGTGAGATGCAAAAGTAACTTAGAAAGGGGATATTGAGAATGGTGGATCAGTATTTCAACCATATCTCCCAGAGATTTTATACCATTTTGCACCGCGTTCTGTCCGTTTTCCGAACCATCTCATTACTATTTATTTCATTTCACTCGTCCTATTTTTTATCTACAAATGCAGTTCGTCTGAACTGCTTTAAACTTTTTCTTCTTTATTGGAGAACTTGTTTGACATTCCTTTCACTCATTGTAGCTTTTAATTCCTGGACTCCTATTCTGTGATCCTCATTCTCTCGTCTTCGCTTCTTCCATTTACTTCCCTTTTGGCTGCATAAGCTCAGATTGTGGTGTATTCTGCAGAGGAAATACTAAATGAAACCTCATTAATGAGTATTCAGAGATTAAGGAAGAAATTATTAGCAATGCCAAGTAGAGTGCCTAGAGACGTGACGATATCAAAGAGTGCACACATCAAGGTTCAAAGGTCGCTCATTTACGGCAGTAGCAAACGAATAAGTATTGCACAGGTGTAAAGTGTCTAAGAAACCTAATATATAAGTAATATTCAGTTTCTAAACCCTTCCCTTCTCCACCCAAGGTAAGACCTGGGACAACAGACGTGGCTACTAATGATTCAGCAGGGAGACCTATGGGCTGTACCGACCCTATTCATAAGGACGGTACAGTCGTAATTGCCAGTGAAATTCGTCGAGCTGTGAACTGTAAGAGTATCGTTAATGGAAAGTACTTTCTTATGGCCTAATACTTTTTTATACATATTTCTTATGAACTATTCTTTGTATTAATTATTCAAATTTTCGTCAATTTATTCATTTATTTTTTTCATTTTTAATGAGTAGGATCGTTTCTGTAGTTCCCTATACTTCCTCATACTTCTTCCTAATGAACACCATATTCTCCGGAAGCCTGAATTTCAAGTCGTTGCCCCCGTGGGCATGAATAGGTTTGTTTCATCTTCTGAATAACAATAATATAATAATAATAATAATAATAATATAATAATAATAATAATAATAATAATAATAATAATAATATTTTAGTAGAAGACCCTCTTTTAGACAAATACTGTTAAAAAAGAATGGCAGAATTAAGCGATAAAGAGAAATTATATTATTCCTAATATCGGGGAAATAATAGACCAGACAACGGATCCCCGACGTCTGCGCCTCCTAGAAGCCCTCCATATAGGCAAGGAGAAACCATATCTTAACATCACCCAAGAAACGGAGAGTAGCGAACTACCCCCCGACATTACAGATAATCAGGAGCCCCCACGGGATGATAGGATTCCTGCTACGGACGGAATTCCTGTCGTTCATCCCCAGGCACACTACTGTGGCGCTCGCACGAGAGAATCCCCGAGACCTTCGAGGTGAGATCCACGACTTCGTCCAAGACCGGCCCGACCAATGAGAATGCAACTCTAGGTCCGAGCCGCTATAAATACCGCCCACAGACTTTCTTGCTACAGTCTCTTCAAACGACTCGTCCGAGGATGACCTGCGAGGAGGTCGAAACGTCACATGATACCAGATATACCAGCTATACCAGCACCAATACCAGCCCTTAAACCGAAGAACACGATGCCAGATATACCAGCTATACCAGCACAATACCAGCCCATAAAACCAAAGACGAACCCGGCCCCGGAGTGAACTACGCCTACGGAATAATACCAAGCACTGACGACGACCCCTGCTTGACCTGGACCTGATATTCTGTTCCAATAAAAGATTACCTTCAGCATTTATAATTTTTGAAAATTCCCAATATGAATATTGGTCAGTTATACTCAGAAACATCGCTGAGCCTGAGAAGTGAATTGTAAGGAAAACAGAAAAGACAATATATAAAATCAACTCGCTTATTTCTGCCATTCTTTTTAACAACAATAATAATAATAATAATAATAATAATAATAATAATAATAATAATGATAATGAGTCTTATTGAAAGATATTGGTGCATCAGCTGCATTCAACTTGTAAATAGTCCTCTTTATTTTTCTAATAATAGCTTTCTCTCTGCTACTACAACTGTCGAGTATTGCGCCGATATTACTCATCAGGAGGAGTCAATTTCGGGGATATTGCTTAAAATTTATTTATTTGTCACAATAAATGAACACATAGATCTAATTGCCAACGTTTCTCTCGGTATCATCCGAGCATGATCACGGCAGTGGGTCGGAGCAGACTGTAGATGCTGTTTTTGTTGTTGTTGTTGTATTAAGCCAACACTTCTTGTTTGCACGGGCCTTTCCTTGTTCGGCCCGTAGGTGATCTGAAAAGATTCTTTAGGTACATGGTTAAATTTTTTTTAATTTTTTTGAAATTGGAAATATCTTTAGTTGTAGAGATAGGAGTGGACAGGGGAAGGATGATGGGTGTAAGTAAGAGAGGGCATCATGTCATATTATAGAAAGAAGTTTGAATGAGTGTAAGGCTTTCGAAAATCGGAGAAGCGGTGCAGGTGGGGTTGTCCAACCCTTTACTCCCTTGGGAGGATTTTAGTTGTAGGTAAAGCTTTTAAAAGAATGATAGTGGATGATGTATATTAGAGCCTTACAATGAGGGGGGATGTGATGATGGTGATTGATTTCACTTATTAGTTTGATTACCTTGGTGGAGGTAGGTTGTAGAGCACCTGGGCATGCTCTTCTAAGTTTTCAATGATTGTCTTTGTGACTGTGGCAGCTGCATGCTCAGCATCTTGTGCAGGTACTGCATTTTGTGCTGCACCTCTTAGCTGTGCTGTTTCTCTGCATTCCAGCAGGTAGTGAAGGAGTGGTTGCTGTGTTTCTTCTTGACAGTGTTCACATGGTCTGACACTGTTTTCCACAACCTTTCCCAGCAGGCTTTATATCCTAGCCTGATCTGTGGATGATCACAGCAAGTTTTCTTTGGTGTGCGCCTGTCTATGGGAGGAGGCACTAGACCAGTCGATTTCTTATACCATCTGGCAGACGGTGAGTTCTTTTTCTACCCATCACGATGGTCTTTTAGCAATTTTTCTTTGCAGAGTGGTTTCATTGCATTCTTGACTTGTTGCAGTGCAGGTTGTATATGTACTTGCACTCTGTCAATGTGTTTTGTACTTTTGGCTAGCTCATCAGCCCTCTCATTGCCTGGAATTCCTATGTGACTGGGTATCCAGTTTAAGGTGACAGGTCTTCCTCTTTCGCTGTGTGTGGCAGCAGTGTTTTAATTCCAGCCAGCAGTGCCTTATTTTCTTTAATTTTCTGTTGTTGCAGGGCTTGCATTGAGGACTTTGAGTCTGTGTGGATGATTACAGGCCCTACTTCATTCTCCAGTGAGTACAGCAGTGCCTGTCTTATTGCTGTTAACTCTGTCTGCATAGTGGAGGCGTGGTTGGAGGTCCTCCAGCAGGCTGTGAAGTTTCTTCTTGAATATACTGCAGCTCCCAGTAGTTTGATTCTCAGGAGGATCTACAGTGCCATCAGTGTAGTATGTTTGTGCCCCTATGGTCTCAGTGTTTCTGATTGCTTCATAGGCTGCCGCTCTTAGCTCTTCTCCTGTGCAGTCCTCTTTTGCTCTTGGCAGGCTTGTGTATTTGTATATTGTATTGTCCTTCTTCCAGGGTGGTAGTGGTTGTCAGCCCTGTGTTGTGTCTGGACCTAGTTGCAGCAGTGTTTCTGCATGCTAGACTCTTGATGTTGTCACTTTGGTCCTTACCATAGGAACTCGAAGTTGAATCTCTGGGTGTTTGGCAAGTTCCTCTCTTCTCTTTTCTTAGAGATGGAGTCTCTTTCTGAGAGAAACATCTTGGCCATTGTGCTTGCATTTCGCTGTCAATCCTATCCTCTAGTTTTGGCAGGTTAGTTTCAAGCCTGAGGTTGCACAGCCTTGTCCATGTAGGTGCTCCTAGCATGAGTCTCATTGCATTGTTTTGAATGACCTCCAGTGATTCTTTCTGAGCCTCTGTCAGCCTCATCAGAGTGGGGGGCAGCATAGTCCACCAATGTTCTGGTGCAGGCTAGGTAGTACTTCCTTTGTATGTGTTAATTTGCTCCTTCCTTCAGGGATGACATGTATCTCATGGCAGCAAGTCTTGCATTTGCTCCCCTTCTCTCAAGTACTTGATTTCTCCTTGAAAGTTAGCTGCTGATCTATGACAACTCCTAGGTACATGTAGCTGTCTACCCATTCTATGGGCTCAGCTCCTATTGTTAGTGGTTGCAGCGGTCTGTGGGCTTTTATTGTCATGGCCTTTGTTTTATTTTATGTTTATTTTTAGGCCTAGCTCATTTGATTTATTGTTGATGTCATTGATGCCCTTTGCATTCTGGGTACTCTAACAGCTCCTCTTGCTACTACAACACATCATCGGCATAGATGAAGATTTCTACGCCTTCTGGAAGCTGCAGGGAGGCTATATTCTCCATTAGTATATTGAATAGAAATGGACTCAGAATTCCTCCCTGAGGGGTGCCATTTTCCAAGTCGTGGAATGTAGACATCACTCCTTGGAATTTTACTCTGGCCTGCCTTCCAGCACATAGTTTTTTGTCCAGGCTAGTAAGTGTCCTTGGACTCCTTCCTTACTACTGATTGTAGTATTGCTGCTGGACTGGCTAGTTCAAAGCCTTTCAAAATCTATGAAGACTACTGTGGCCTTCTTCTGATTTATATAGCTGAGAACATCTGTTATGCACTCTGTAGTTCCGACTCCTTCCTGATATGCATATAGCTGCTTGTGCAGTGGACCAATCTGTACTTCATTCTATTTAGTACCATTTTTTCTCCAGTTTTCTCAATGCATGACACCAATGCGATTGTTCGGGTTCGGTCTGGATCTTTAGGTTTGGGGATTGGCTGCGTGTCTTGCTGCTGCCAGGTTTGTGGTCTTGTGTGCTCGATGTGTGTTTTTGTTCAGGATTCTCAGAAAGGCTGTTTCTCCTGCAGGACCCATTGTTGATCATGGTGTATGTTATCCTGTCTGCTCCTGGTGCTGTGTCTCTGCCAACTTAAAAACTGCTTTCAGTTCCTCTACGGTGTAAGGGATATCAGTATCGTCTGGTCTGTGGCAGGCCGCATCGATCTCCTCCCATCGAATCGGTGCTAGTTGATCCTGAATTCTTCTTGTTTCAGGGGAGAGGTTACCTGAGCTAGTCCTATTGGCGAAGGATGTGCCAGTCTTTCCGCGTTCTTCTAGTGGGTGAGGGTGAGTTGCTACGGGTGTTCTCTTCTTTCTGGCTACTCGTTCAGCCACTTCCATAGCTCCGAGAGAGATGTGTACTGTGATAGTTTTGTACACCATTCCATCCACTTTTCAATTCTTATCTCTTGCAGCTGCTGTTGAACATCATTTTTGACTGCTTGTAGTAGTTCCCTGTTTTCTGTTGTCCTTCTTTCCTATAAATTGTTACCCTGTTCAGTAGGTTTTTCAGTCTTCTTACTTCTGGGCAGTAGTACCAGGAGTCTTTGTAGGTGTCTCTTCTTCCTACTCTCATGGGCATTGCCCTGTTTGCAGCATTGTGTATAGCCTCAACTAGATCTTTTTCTAGCTGATCTATGTCTTCTGGAGGTGTGTTTGTGTGCCCACTCTTCGAGGCTAGACGAAACACAACCCAATCTGCTAGGTCTTGGTTCCATGTCGGAGGGGTGGCGTATTGGCGGTAGTTGCTGCATCTCCAGCTCTGTTACTGTGGCAAAGTGGTCGCTCACTAATGTTGTGTGTACTTGCCACCATTGTTAGGTGTCTGATTGTTGTTGTGGCAAATGTCAAATCTAATCTGCCTCCTCTTATGTGTGTAGGTTGCCCTGAGTGAGTAGTGAGACTCCTTCAAACTCATCTAGAGAGAAGGTTATGTGCTCTCCAGGTTGGTGTGGTCGATGGGGAGGATAGCAGAGGGTGATGCGCGTTGAAGTCCCCACATATAATTGTTGGTGAATCTGCTGCATGTGCAAAGAGCTGTGTGAGCTGTAGTTCTCCTGGTTCTTCTCTATGTATTTTTCTATATATGTTGTATATATCTATCCTCTGGTTTAGCAGTGTGATTCTCACCTGCTAGGGTTTCCACATTGTTGCCACAGGGGATTGGGTTGTGTGCTTCTTGCTGTTGGGATTGTATTCTTGACGAGAATTGCCAATCCTCTGTCTGTGCCTACGCATGGGGTTGTGTAGACATTATATCCAGTTATTCTGAATTTTGTCCCAGTTGTTAGCATGGTTTCTTGCAGTAGAATGATGTCCCCACATTTTCTGTTTTTTGCAGACTGCAATTAGTGTGGCTGCCTTTGTCCTTATTCCACCAGCGTTCCAATTGATGATCTTCAGCATGATTGGTACGTTGAGGAGAACTGTCTGGGGTCCCTTGGTGCGAATGTTATTCCAGTTTCCTCTGCCATGCCTTCAGTGGTTGATGGTGATGATGAGGATGAGTTGGATGAGTTGAGAGGGGTGTGGTTTATTTGTTCAGAGGATGTGGAAGATGAGGGGTTGAGGGTGGATGTGGAAGGTAGAGGTGAGGGGTTTGAGGAGTGGTTTTGGTGCAGCTTGGGTCGCTGCCTCCTGCATAGTGGTAGAGGGGGAGGGGGACTTGGAAGCTCCTTTGATGAAGCTCTTTAGAAGTACTTCTATGCACTCTTGGATAGTTTCTGCATTGATGTCTCCCTTTATGATGCGTTTGGAGAAGTCTGTCAATCTGTCCCTAGATCGATTGTTTTGATGTAAATAGACCTTGGCAATGGTTTAGGTGCCTGAGGATTGTTTGCTGGGGGAGGGTCTTCTTGATGCAGACCTGGAGCTGTTTCTTTTCCTGCTGGGTCCTGCTTCCCTCCTGGATTCCTCAGCTCTTCCTGGTATAAAAACCTTCTTCGTCTGAGGTTTTGGTGGTGCTGCCCTTCCTCTTGACAAGCTCCTCTCTCTTCTTGTTTCTTTGGGCAGAGCGGCCTTTACTCTTGCCAGTCTCTCAGGGCATCCCAGGCCATGGCGATGTGTGCCTTGCTACAGTTGGGGCACTTCGGTGTTGTGGTCTCCCCTGCTTCCTTTTGGCAATGCAGTCTTCAGTGGGATGTTTCCTGCTGCATATTGCACAGGTCTCTTGCTTTGCCTGACATTGGCTCTATGGTGCCCAAATTTTCTGGCACTTGAAGCACCTTAGGGGTTCCGGGTAGTAAGTTTTCACCCCATATCTCCCGAACACTCCCAGGTCAACTCTTTCTGGGATGGTCCCTACGAAGGTGACTAGTATAGCCTTGGTAAGTATACCTTGTTTGTTCTTCATTCTAATCGCAGCTGTCACATTGGCTGCGCTGGTTAGGTGGCTTTCAGGCATTTCAAGCAAAAATTTGGGTGTAGTATGGGTAGTCCTTTAAGTCCTGTTTTAGCCAATCTGTACATGGAATACTTTGAAACTACAGTAATAAATGCAATAAAACCCAAAAACATGCTGTGGATGAGATACGTGGATGATATCCTAACATTTTGGGATAATAGGTGGGGTAATTTTAATGAATTCCTCTCAAAATTAAATGCATTAGTGTCCAGCATCAATTTAAAGTTGAATGGGAAACAGACAACAAAATTCCTTTTCTTGATGTTTTAATAATCAGAGACACGACAGAAATACAAATTTACCATATACAGAAAACCAACGTTTCTCACTTCATATATTCACTACTTTAGCTATCACGACATTACTATCAAGATAGGTGTAGCTAGCAACCTATTCTTAAGAGCCTTACGAATTTGTTCCCCAGATTTCCTGGAAAAAGAATTTGAACTAATTCGCAAGCAACTTTCGTCTTTAAAGTATCCTGACCATATAATTGAGAAAGCAATTCAAAAAGCAAATGTAATTTTCTACCGACCCCTATAGACAAGACCAGAGACACACCCAACAATAAAATAAAAATTCCTCACCTGGAGACGATTAAGAGAGTAACCCACACCCTTGGGAAATCCAACCCTTTTGCATTTACATACCCAAACACTTAGCCAAATCCTGATTAACGTCCAACAAAAAGACATCTCCCAAGGACTCTGGGGTCTATGAGATCCCATGCCAGGACTGTGACCAATCTTACATCGGATTTACACGTAAATCACTTCCCCAGAAGATAATACAACAAACGCGGTCAGTTAGGTATGGACAACAGAACTCAGCTATTTTCAACCATATAAATGAAACATAACATAGAATAAACTGGAATTTGTCACGTGTAATTTATAGCAGCAACTGCCGGTACAAGAGTCAAATGATGGAATCGGCCTTAATAATAAAAGAAGAAGCAGGTAATGAACATCTCAAAAGGCGCGTGGATTTCAGATGTCGTCGACGAAGTTTTCATTCAACCAACGCTTAAGAAGATTAAAGGAAGATTATCAGCAAGGGTGACCTAAATTGGCTTACTTGTGGACGGATCTCTTGGTATAAATATACCTTTTCTGTAAAACTTTTCTCATTCATATACCTGAAGAGAGAGACAGCAGTCTCTGAAATATAGTACTTTTTCTCTCTACATTTTGGTGTTTTTATGGGCTCCTTTTATTAGATATATATATATATATATATATATATATATATATATATATTATATATATATATATATATATATATTATATATATATATATATATATATATATATATATATATATATATATATATATATATATAAATATATTATTTATTATTGTTAGAGAATAGATTTAGAAAAGAGAATGTTGTTAACATGCGAACGAAATGCTCATTAGTGTTGCAAATAACTGGCAATTCATCATTGACAGTTCACCCATAATGACAGGGACCATAAAATTATTATTCTAAGATGAAGAAAGAATTTTTGGAGGTTCCTGCTCGTAAAGAAATCATCAGTAGTAATGCCAACAAGACCATTTCAAGAACGGTTTTCACTGTTGGTGGCAGTGCATTCAGTGCACCTCATGCGGTGCACTATAGGCATTAGTTGAGGTTCTTTACAGCGTCTCTTCGGCCCCTAGATGCAACCCCTTTCATTCCTTTTACTGTACCTCCACTCATATTGTCTTTCTTCCATCTTACACTCCACCCTCTTCTAACAATTGATCCACAGTACAGCTGCAAGGTTTTCCTCCTGTTACACCTTTCAGACCCTTTTACTGTCAATTTTCGTTTCAGCGTTG
>NC_087202.1:142487625-142492625 GCF_015104395.2 Macrobrachium nipponense | reverse complement strand
AATGTTCACCTATTCGTTCAAAACTACTAGGACATTTTATGCGCAGTGGCAGAGTGATGGGAATAAATCGATCTTTTATTTAATAAGGAAATGCACATTTCTCATACACTTAGACTCTAGGCCAGTGATAGGTTTTTGGATGTGATTAATATGAATGTTTCTGGCTTTCCCTCACACCAGGTCGTCCGTCACTTTAAAGCAAACTTTGAACTATTTCCTTTTGTCAACTGAGTATTAAGCTGGAAAGCCATTTTATATAATGTTCTCTGTAAAAATTCTATTTCCACAGCAAGTTAGTTTTCAAAATTGGTACTCTGGGAAATAGAAAAGAAAAATAGAAAATTACCAAAACCTTTATGGAGATGTTCCCTACTACCTCTTTCATTAAAACCTTTTTTATCTATTATTTACACTTAACAAAGTAACATACCGATAAACCACCATTATGCCTTATGTTTCTTTCTGCAGAGAGAGAGAGAGAGAGAGAGAGAGAGAGAGAGAGAGAGAGAGAGAGAGAGAGCTAATTTCGGAAAGTAATGATATAAGTTACAAGGATTAGGATGGCTCCAAGACTTATTATTTATCCGAGAAGACACCATGTGCTTATGTCTAGGAGCAGGTTTTACAATTTATTCAAAATGTTCTAATGATTTTGTCTAGCTTTCTTTTAAACTCTTCCACTTTGATGCTGTTTACAACTTGTATATAAAGAAGTTCCCACATTGGGGTATTTCCATCTCTTCAGTTCTAGTTTACATTCATTATTTCTTATCTGGTTCTCGTTTAATGTGTAGCGGTTTCTGTCTACTTTTGTTATACCTTTCAGTATTTTCAATATCTCTATTAGTTGCCCTCGCAATCGTCGTGTTTCTAAGTCATACCTGTTCAGGCTCTCTAGTCGTCTTTGGTTCCTTATTTGCCTGATGGATGGAATTAACTTTGTGGCTCTTGCTTATACCCCTTCTAATCTATTTGTGTCCTTTCTTAGTGATGGTGACCAGAATAGTATTGCATATTCAAGATGAGGTCTAACTGTTGATGTGTAGAGCTGCAGAACCGTTTCCTCTTTTCTGTATTTGAACTGCCTCTTTATATATCCCACTAGTTTCTATGCCTTCTTAACAGTTTTTATTCGCTTTTTTGTGGATTTCAGGTCCTTAGTAACAATGACTCCAAGGTCCTTTACTTGTTCTACACTATTGACGTCATTCCCAAGAAGCCTGTAGTTTGCATGAGGTTGTTCGTCCCTACTTGTAACGCTTGACATTTATCCAGTGGATCAAACAATTATCTGTCTTCCACACTATTGTTTGTATCATTATTACCATAAGGAGAGAGAGAGAGAGAGAGAGAGAGAGAGAGAGAGAGAGAGAGAGAGAGAGAGAGAAAGTGTTTGTGAAAATAATCAATATGAAAGTGGACCAAACAAATTTTTACCCTCCACACCAATATTACTAGCTCTATTGTAAAAGAGAGAGAGAGGAGCATCAGTTATTCACCGTGCCTCCGTCCCTACATGCATCGTCAGCATAGATGACCGAGTCGCGCTAACTTCAGTACACGTCACAAAGTCTGTGTGTGTGTGTGTGTGAAATTAAATAGAATTCATTGTTGAATTCATCTGTTTCCATGTCTTTTATTTGATGTTTATCTGTTATATAAATTGTCATGCTCTTCCATCTTGATATCTTGCTTATTAAAGGTTCGTTCGTTCGCTATAAGGAGTCTCGTTTTCTTTAAGCGTTATCGTCTTATTCTCAGTTTGATGTTGTAACTTGCTACAGAATGATAATAATCTTAGTAGGTCAAACGATTTTATAATAAGATTCTTCTTCGTTCCACTTTCTTTTTGATTCCTTACCTAGGTACGACGGTCCCTCCCCCCGCAAAAAAAAAAAAAAAAAAAAAAAATAAAAAAATGTGATAGTCATTTTGACCATTGCGAATTCTTAGATTATAAATCATCTCATTTGCTGTGGCTCGACCTGAACCGGCCGTATTTTTCAAACACTTAAAAATTAAAAATGCATTTCGACAAAAAAAACAATATTTTTCTTCTTAGATGAATAAATTTTATATGCAATGGTGTAAACCATTGTATATTGTACCCGATTAGTAGGGCTATGCATAAAATATCTGGTGAAATTCGGAAGAAGGTAATATAAGAAACTGAAAATGCACGATTTTGCACACTGCGTATACCACTTGTTCATCTACGAAGAAAAAAGTTGTTTTTTGTCAAAATGCTTCTTTGATTTTTAAGCGTTTGAAAAATACGGCCGGTTCAAGTCGAGCCTTAGCAAATGAGACGATATATAATCTAAGAATTCTCTATGGTCAAAATGACTATCATTATGCATATCAATTTTCATTTCGAGAGCGGAAAACTTTTTGATTTATCACATATATCGAACGTGAAAGTAGCGCACTTAGGGAACCAAGCTGGAACATTTTCAAAACCGTACAGTACCACCTTCACAACTTGAGTTAAATATGCATATTATACACCATTACACAGAAATTGTATAGAGATAATGTTTTATATCAATAGTACAGCGAAGTTGGTTTTAGAAAATGCCCAGTACAAAAGTTGAAAGATAAAATAAAAAAAAAATATGCATTTTCGGGATTTTAACATCTAATCATAGGTCCTACACGAGTACCACAAAATATACCTCATTACTGTAATTTTGTAAGTAATTATGTTTTTGATAAAATGCAATTTTAGGTATATAACGCAATAATTTAAAAATTGTGATTCCTGGGGAGTTTTGCGCCCGTATATATATATATATATATTTGGGGGGGGAGGGGGGGGGGGGGGTTTGGTTAATGCTAGGGACCTATCAGAGCACATTGGTGAAGAAATTAATGGTTAAAAAAATTTCCCGGTTCGACCCTTAGATTCAATTCGTACAAAGATTATTTAAGATTATTTATTTTTATGTATTCAGACAATTGATTATTATAAATTTTTTTTTAATTTTTTATTTAAGTTGAATATATAGTTATTTTGTTATATACATATAAGGTTGCTTAGGAAAGGGATACATTTTTTCTAATGCATTTGTATTAACCAGTATTTGACGAAATATATAGATTAAGACAGGTTACTCTCTCCTGCAAAATTATATACATCATACAAATCACTAGATAGGTTTTTTCTATTTTCCTTGAAAGACTATCAATGGTCATTCGTAAGTACGTTGATGACTGACTACTTAATAAGGGGATAAATTTATCTTATACGGTCACACACTGGGTAGGGAGATCTCCACTCCGTGTTATTAACTCTGTATGATTTTAACCCATAGTTCCTAATCAATAGTGAACTGAGTATTTCTTTATGCATTTTATCGTAAGGAGAGGTTGTGCATGAATAACTTTGGTAATTGACCGACTCCGCCAACTTTGAACGAAATCGCAAACTTAGATTCATTTATGAAGTTCGTGAATGCTCCAAGTTTGCTAATGATACTGGGTATCCCAGTGTATGAGATCTGCATTTAGAAATTTAAAAAGAATCTTGTACAAAAGAAAGGAAGTTATATCCTTCGCACAAAATTTCTTCGAAATGAGAGACCCGTTTGGTTCTTGAGAAGCTTTCGGTGGGAAGAGGGAAAAGAAGGGATTATATAAGGAAGAGGCAGAGGAGGAAGAGGAGGAGAAGGAAGAAAGTAAAGAGGGGAATTGTGCAGAAGAGAAATGGAAGATTAGGGGAGCAGGAATTCAATGATGGAAGGAGTCCCAAAATTGGTCAACGAAATCAAAAAATAATCATGAAACTGTTTCTGAACAAAGCTCTGGTGGGGACTCGAGCTATTGTTATGACGTTAACATAATAAAAAAAAAAAATCGAAAACTTGGAGCTAAAAGTCTTCTTTATAAAAAAAATTTTTTTTATACCAATGTAAGTCCTTTGAGGGACAACGTTTTTACCGACAGGAAAATTAATTTTCTTCTTCGACCCGAATGAAAATGTTACGAGAATTTTCCACCTAATTTTGTTTGTAAAAACTATTATTATGTTTATGAAAAAGACTTCCACTCGGCAGTCATAAAATTCATGTGAAACTTTTAATATATATATATTTTTTTTTTTTACCACCCGAAATTCTAAAGCCAAAATCCCTTTTTTATTAGTAGTAAAAATAATATATATAAATGACTGAAATACATATTTTTTAACAATATATTTTTTTTAGTAAATTTCGTCATCATTGGTAATGAAATAAGGTGCAAGAAAATACCTAATATGAATTTCAAAATTCACTAAAATTGTAATTCGTATATGTCTATCAGCTGAACCGATTTTTCTCCATTTTATCATCATAAAGTTATAAAGGTAACTATAATGCCTTCTAAACATCACTGATAAATCAGCCACATTTCTTCTGCCCAAAACCTGATCACTTCATTTCCATCAAGTAAATAAGCAAAGTCTGTTCTTGATTTGTTGTAATAAAAAACAAGGGGGCGGGGGACAGAATCTAAAGCAATAGAATTGGAGAGATAGATAGGATTAAAACAAAAAATTGAAAAGGAAGAGACAAGATTGAAGCGATCAAAAACCACAGAAAGACAGGATTGAAGCGATAAATTTAAAATTGACAGGTAGACAGGATTGAAGCAATAAAAATTGACAGGTACACAGGGTTGAAGCAATAAAAATTAGCAGGTAGACAGGATTGAAGCAATGAAAATTGACAGGTAGACAGGATTGAAGCAATAAAAACTAACAGATAAACAGGATTAAAACTATAAAAGTGGACAAACAGATAAATAGGGATTTATAATAAACGTAATAAAAACTAACAGACAGGATTAAAGCAATAAAAATTAACAGATAGACAGTATCAAAACTAAGAAAAAATGGACAGATAGAAAGGAATAACTCTTCAGTCTTCAAGCGTTGAGGTTAACATCGCAACAAAGTATAATGTTTTTTTATCAAACGAAAAGAAAGCTCATTCCAATCACAAACCCACAAACTTAATAAA
>NC_087202.1:142472625-142480125 GCF_015104395.2 Macrobrachium nipponense | reverse complement strand
GAGACCCATACACACAGTGGATGATGGAAGGTCATTTATCGGAAACATTGCCATCTGTTCAACTGTCAGAAAGGGGAACAAAAGACAAACATTTAGTAAATATCCTGGACACTGACGGATAAGAACAAGCAAAGCCTTTATGTTTTGGATCAAAAAGAGAATTCATATTAAAGAAGAAATTCAAAGTTTCAAGATCTGGAGGTTTTAATTATGCGATATTTTCATAACAGGTTTGAGGCGAACAACGAAATTAAAGATTGTTTTCTGAGCAGTGAAATAGATGAGCTATTGTAAGTAATGGTAGGCAGACTTTCATTAATGAATGAAGATTTTTTTTTTTTTATATATATAATGTAAGAGGGAAATGAGGCAGACTGATAATCTCTAGATATAGAGGTAAAGTTTCTTGTTTGATGGAATAAACCAGAGCAGAACACTACGTGATACTAGAAATGAACCGGTAAAGGAAATAAGGTCAAACTTCGAAACAAGTTTCCTTCTATATTGAGTAGAGCCAGTGAGGTTTCGTATGGTCGAAGAAACTTTTGTTTCAAGCCTGGAAAGTTACGTCTCCTCTAATTAATGATTTAATTTTGGAAACAGCGGCCTTCCAAATATCTACTCTCTTGCCTGAGGCAACACATTATTTATTTATTGGCAGGCTAATGGCCGCGGTTTTATCGAAGATATTAAAAAGGCATGAGAGAGAGAGAGAGAGAGAGAGAGAGAGAGAGAGAGAGAGAGAGAGAGATCATTGAAAACTGTTACTCTCTACAGATTCTATCATAATATGCTTTATTAGTTGTTTTCATTTATACTTTATTGTAT
The DNA here is from genome assembly GCF_015104395.2 of Macrobrachium nipponense. NCBI lineage: Eukaryota > Metazoa > Arthropoda > Malacostraca > Decapoda > Palaemonidae > Macrobrachium > Macrobrachium nipponense. The sequence goes on along the minus strand of NC_087202.1, from coordinate 142,479,297 downwards.
GAACGAAATTTTTTTTTATATTGGATCGTGCAGAACTTATTTTTTTAGTATCGTAAAAGCAAATATTACTCTATTATTGCTAATATATGATTTTTGTATATCTTCGTAACATAAAGACAAATTCCTCCCTTGCTGCTAATGGTGTGATATGGTCCTGACACTCCATTTGATATTATCGAGTCGGTGTCATCGAATCTGGTAATGAAATGGAGAGAAAGAGGAAGAAACCGAAGAAACAAGAAGGGAGAAGAAAGAAACGAACCGCGGGGAGAATGAGATCCGAGCTACTTTGTATCAAGGAGGTTTTCTCCCTTCTGAAGCAGCTAAACTGACAAGTAACGCCATAGCATAGAACGGAATTGGTGTTTTACTGTCTGTGGATTCCCCCACAATACATTTGTCGTTGCTAGTTTGACAGATAGGGGAATCTACAGTTACAACCAGAATGCTTCTCGAGGCTGGAAAATACATTATATTGTTATTTCATTTGATGAGAAGTTGAACAATAAAGAGAAAGCTAACTTTGAAGGATTCAGAATCTAGTTTTTTTTTTCAGGCCAAATATCCAAAAGTCGAAACTGGATTTCAGGTTGACGTGTGAGGGAATTTTATATTTGAAAAAAAAAATTCTTAGAAAGGCGAACGACAGAGATGTTCCATGCTGACATACCATATAGATGTTTTACCCTGGAAATAACTGATAAAAAAAAATCATATATTACTGCAGCTGCGCAAACCAGGGTTCGAGCCTGGGCTATTTTTTAATTACTCTGATCGTGAATTTATCCCGGCACTTGGTCGCCGAGTGGATTAAGTCCCTGTCATCCATTACCAATACAAAACAAAATGGGATTGGTTAAAAGCCTGGACAGGGTGGATGTACTCGTGATAAACACACGCGCGCACACCATTCACAAACACACACACGCGCACACACACACACACACACATATATATATATATATATATATATATATATATATATATATATATATATATATATATATATATAATTGTGATTGTTTTTCCCAGCAATGTTGAATAAAGCCTAAGATAGGGTTTGATTTAGTTTTCTTATTCATACAAACTTTTCGGCATACATGCCAAGCACTGGGGCAACTAAGGCCATTCAGCGTTGAAACGAAAATTGACAGTGTAAAGGTTCGAAATGAGTAACAGGAGGAAAACCTCACAGTTACACTATGAATCCACTGTTATGCGAGGGTGGACAGTAAGATTGAAGAAAGAGAATATGAACAGATGTACAGTAAAAGGAATGAAAGGGACGCTGCAAAAAACGTTAAGTAATGCCTACATTGCACCTCATGAGGTGCACTGACGGCACTAGCCCCCTACGGAGGCCTAAACGATGGGAAAACACAGTTAAGAAAAGAATCCCACAATGGACTGGGATCACACGAATTCCATACATCGCAGCACAGACACAACAGCGCCCCTCATATCAGAAGACTCCCTCATGACTTATCATAAGACGACCATGGAAGGAAATAGAGGACTCCACTATTCCGAATAATAATAATAATAATAATAATAATAACTATGAGGACTCTACCACGTGTCAGATAGTTTACGGATCCGCGGGAAAAAAAGCTGGATAAACTCGAGGAGAGAATTAATCAATCATGTTAATGAAAACTCCGAAGGAGGAAGGGTGCAACTGTGAGGACTGCAGGATAAGACCTCAATGATACCCAGGATTGGGAGAAATAAGCCGTTGATTGTCTTGGGCATAAATATACGTTCCACATGTGTTTTTTTTTTTTATTATTATTATTCGGTTCCTTGAACACGGTGGCAGACCAGACTTTGAAAGGTTGGGAATAAAAAACCTGCTCGTTTGAATCTTCCTTATCATTGAGATCCTCTGTGAAAGTGATATCTTTATGCACAGTGAATTTCGATTTTTCTTTTTAATATATTGTTCAGGATTTTAAGCCAGAACCAATATATTAAAATGAGTCTTTTTAACAAGACTCATTCATCCTTACCTATATGCAAGCTGCCCCTATGAACTGAAACCTTCCATTCTCTCAAAAAAACCCTCTTTGCTCCCATTGGCTGTTCTGAATTTGCCCCCCACAGGGAACCTCGGTTTCGGGAGGAGCCTACTTAGGCGAGATTTTAAAAGAACGGGGCCACAGCAGCTCGCTCTCAGAAATTCTCAGAACCACCTCAGAACCGTTCTGGACCGCTCGGAAGCAGGACTTCCTCAGACTTTCTCAAGCCCTGCAGACTCCAATTCACCCCTTCTGCTCTCCCTGCCTCCTCTGGGGGATCCCTAGTATTCTTATACCTCCATAGTGCACGGGAATATCAGCAGATAAGAAGACTACCAAACCCAGGATTTCCAGGTACTGTGAGATGTAAATTTCAGTTCAGCCAGGGAATTGTTTTGCGACTTTCCCCCCTTCTTTCCTCAGCTTCTCACTCCCTTGATTTTGGTTCAATGCTGTGATTTCCCTTGTGAAGCTGGTAAACATCCCCTAGTTAATTCAAGCAACGTAATAGTCCTTTCTGTGTAAGCTCCCAGTCATTTCATGCCCCTTGAATGGTTTGTAAATTTTTCTACTGAGAGAAAGAAGTGTGTAACGTTCCCCACGTGTTCCTCGCCCTAGTACTGATGCTAGAATGCAATCTCTGCAGTCAAACACAATGTCTGATTGTGGAAGAAATTGGGAACCCTTTTGAATAAGTCATGCATTAAAATAACCCGTTTGCGCAAAACTCTGATCCCCTTGTCTGGCTCATTTCTCAGCCACGTGTTTCCGGTGGAGCGACAATCAACCACCTCATTAGTTACTGGACCTACAGAACTTAATGTAAATATAGTTCATTTAAAACTAAAGTCCAGTGTTTATGTAAATTCCCCCTTTTTCAGTAATGTCGGCCTTCTGTCGTAGTTTTTTTGTTGTTGTGATCTCTCGTCCCTCCATTCAAGGCCATTTTTAAGAAGGTTAGAACAAATTTCTATAGAGGGAAACGAACAGTTCATAACAATATGTATATGTTTACAGGGTGTCCATAAAGTCTGGGTACATAGGGGATTTTACTATTTATTTTTATTTTTTCTCCTCAGAATGAAAATGGCTTTGTCTAAGGAAGAAAGAATCGATTTGGTACTCTTAAGTCCACGAGAAGGTAGGTCTTATCGTAAAATTGCGGAAGAATTTAACCTTCGATGAAGATTACAGATTTAAACCATTTAAGAGAACGCATTACCAGTCAGTATGCTGAAATCGACGGCAATGCGGATCTATTCCATCGAGTTCACATGAATTTTGTAAAACGCATCAAATTATGCATTGAAAATGATGGAAAATTATGTTGAAAAATATTATTTATCAACATAAAAATGAATAAAATATTTTGTTTTAGGAAGTATTTGTTTTTACTATGTACCCAGAACTTTATGGGACACCCTGTATATATGTTTGCACTTATAGATATGTGTTTAAATATATTATATTATATATATATATATATATATATATATATATATATATATCTATATATATATATATATAAATGTGCGCGCGCACGGGCACGTATGCTATCGCTCATGTAATTACTAGTCGTTAATCCATAGCCTGGGAAAGACATCAATCTTCCCCAGATATCACGAAAGTATCATCCAGAATATCTTATATAATATATATATATATATATATATATATATATATATATATATATATATATCACCCAGCGCACCCATCCATTCTCCTTCTTTCTAATAACCGACAGACACTTCTGAAGTGTCCGTGACGAATCGTGCTCATATCCCAGAGATTCCTTTACAACCCTCGTCCTCGTGAAAGTGAAAAGTGGCACCGAATTCCAGAAAAATTTTATGTTTCCGAGAATCTTAGAGCAGACGAAGAAACTGGTAGCCAGTGTGATATCAAATTACATTTTCAGTTTCACTTTAAATATGAAATATTCTGGTCATTATTCTGTGCATGATATTACCGAAGATCATTTTGAGAGCGATTGTTCTCAGAAATATGTTTTTGAAACTGTAACCAGAGAGAGAGAGAGAGAGTGTGTGTGTAGTCTCCCATTGCTGGGGAGGACGAAGTGGAATTTTATTCAATCCTCGTATTTGAGTATGTCGTCTAAGTGACGTAGTAACATGCTATTCTTAAGTTCTGTAAGTTGCCATCAAACTTCAGACTCCTGTGGCGTGCTGAGAGACTGAATAATGGAATTGTTGCTGGTCTTGAGTTAAGTGAACATCACATAATGGCCCGGAAACATAATGTGGGTGCGAGAGCATGTGTTTAATGTCTATAAATATAAATGAAAAAATATATATGTAAGTGTATGTGTATGTATTATTTTTATATACATACATATTATTTTCATCTTGATTCCATCATTCATCCTAAATCGAATCATCAAAAAGGAGTTTTCAAAGTATATTTGTTTACAAATGACGGATCAGCTTCGGTAAATTGACTCGTATCATTACATAATGTTGACATTTGGGAAGCAACCAGAGGAGATCGTGGATGGTGATATTTCAAATGAGACGGTGAGAACAAACGAACGGAAATTGTAATGACTAAAGGTGAGACAAAAGGAAGTCGTTGTGATGCAGCGACTGAGATAATGATGCAAAAGATTCTTCAAGAAGCATTCTGGAAAAGACATAAAAATCGCAGGACTGGAGTACAGCGAGGAAAAGAAAGAAATAACCTTAAGCAGCAATAATAAAAACAATAATAAGAAACAGTAATAACAAATTGTCCCGTTCATCATCAAGTCATGTACTAGAGAGGATACCTTCCAGATAAGGTAAGATAAACAACCGAATCAAAAACTATGATTTCGGAGAGGTCCTTCAGAAAGGTAGTACGTAACGGCTTACATAATTATAAGGAAAGAGGTGACTAAGCAGTTATCCGCCCACAAAACAGTAAAAAAAATATTTTTTTGACCAACAATCAGAACGCCAATCACGAGTCGGAACCAGGATAGAAAAGTCTCATTTTAAAACAAGGAGATGAAGATGCCTCCATCTGACACCATCGCCACTCATAAATGTCACAGTCGGCCACGATGACGGCGGTAAATAAATAATAATTTCGTTTTCAGGCCAGACTACATTTATACTTCGAAACGTTAAAAACAACGGGAAGAAACATTATTTTGACCCAGGTTCAAGAGTATAACAGTATAACTGCAAACTAAACATGTGGGAAAGATAATATAGACGAGATTTAGGAACGCTTCGTTATCGATAGAAAACCAAATGACGGAAGGCCATATTTATTCGTACGAATCATCTCGGTAGGAAACATATGGTGTTACACTTCCTACTACGTACTAATCAGACTAGTGCTACCTCCTCTCTCTCTCTCTCTCTCTCTCTCTCTCTCATCAGTATGCTATTACCATATAAGCAAAAGCGTAAATGTGCAACATTTGGTAAAAAGCATCAACAGCAAAATATTTATGTCAAGTGATTCACATCTGATGATTATATTTGACTTTTTTGTGGGTTTCATCGCCAAAATCCATTTACCCGACCACAAAAAAAGAAAAAAAAATGAGCTGCTTTGGCAAAATGGCTGGTAATATGCAAATGGAGTTTACCCACTGGAAAGAACGTTTTTGAATGAAGGTAAAATGTTAGTGTTCCATCTGGGATGAAAGGAGAGAGAGAGAGAGAGAGAGAGAGAGAGAGAGAGAGAGAGAGAGAGATGATATTTGGGGAAAAGCCGTGAATGGGGCGAAAGCGATGAATGGGTTATGCAGTAAAACGTAAAAAGAAAAGAGGGCCTCAGAACCACAGAGTTGTGAACGCCACCCCCACCAATATCGAGTTAGGCATACCAGTAGATTTGGCATCGTTTCTTCTGTCTATTTGTTGCATTTCTATGTTATTCAGGAGTTTCAAAAAGGTCGAAATCCCTACTTGAGCAGTAGGAATTATCGATTTTGTCTACGTGAATGAACGTAGTGTCGCGCGGAGGTTACAGCCTCATAAGAGCTCAGTTAGAACCACAAGGAAGCACGTTGGCAGCCAACAGTGAGCCAATGAGAGCGCGCGTCACTAAGCGTGTAGTCAGTTCTAAGCCAATCAGCATTTTTCCCCATTAGGCGCCCGTAAGTGTCAGCCAATCACCGCACAGTTGACAATCTAGATTATGACAATTACTCTCCCACTCTCCCACCACCCCTTATTTCTAGTTCTTTAGCGGATGTACAGTAGTTTCATAGTGAGTACAGATTAAAATATTTGCTTTTCTTAGAGAAGTAGTAGTGAGTGCAGTAGTATTATTTTTCTATAATTTTTGTGTGTTTGAATATTATTATGATATTGGTGATGATTATTTTAATGGCTAAACATTATGATGATGGAATGTTATCATGGTCAACATCATAATTACTAATATTACCGTATATCATTATTTATTTGCTATTATCATTAAATAATATTATAATCAATACTTCTATTATTTTTATTATTATTATATTATTATTATTATTATTATTATTATATTATTATATTATTATTATTATTATAACATCCATGATTGTTATACCACGAAAGTATTTCATTGGCCGAGTACACATTTTATTATCATTATTATTTATTATCAATATTATTAACCAATATTACTGTATTGCCATTATTACTGATATTTT
>NC_087202.1:142457625-142460125 GCF_015104395.2 Macrobrachium nipponense | reverse complement strand
CCTTTGCAAGGTCCCAGTGGCAGTTTTAACCTTCAGTTCTTTGAGTTATATGCTTAAAATCTAATCTCTATGACTCAACTTAACTTTAAACAATACGGCTGGGTTGCAAGGGATAACATGTCTGTAAAAGATCCCATTAGGCTAACACATTTAACATTCTTAACAGTTATGTTACCAGAAGCCTTGGAACAGTGTGTGTTTTTGTTGAGGTGTTATTGCCCAACAACACAGATATAGATTTATATAAACAAATTAAGAAGCATATGTTTAAATGTGAATGACCCAACATCACTCTCCCCGCTCCACTGGAGTCGCTTAATTGGAATTTGCTTTGCTTTCAACACTCGGAAAATTTGACTGACTCTGACTGTTTTGCTAGATGGCACAGTAACCGAGTTCCCTGAATCATGATTTGTTTGTTTCTGTTTCTTTTTATAATAATGAGGATTGTTCTTCTTATTATCATTGGCAACGTTTTGTATGTTTTTAGCATTACTTAGCTTGTAATGGCGTAAAAAAACATCGAACGTAAGAATGACTTGAACTATTATAAATATCGCATTTTTACTGTTGCTAAAATTAATCACGCTCAACCTGTTGCCGACGAATCCCTCTTACAATCTATCTAAAGTAAAATCAGTGAAGTCATTCAAGAAGGGGAGATTCAGCAGAATTTTTTTTTTATCTTTTATCTTAATATCATGATGCTTTCTCCACTAGCGAGTGATCTCTGGGGAAAACGGATGTCATTGAATACAAAAATACGGTTAAAGGACAAACATAAATCTATATATGTACCTTCGTATAGACTCCCAATGAAATTTCAAAATGAGATAAATGACGAAGTTGAATAAATGTTAGTAATAGTAGTCATTAGGAAATCAAATAGCCCATATAATTTTTTCCCCTAAACGTCATGTCTAAAAAAGATCGGTCTTGGCGTATCTGCGTAGATTTCCGTCATTTAGACGAGGAAACGATTCCCGATCATTTTCCAGTGCCATGTACCAACGATATCTTATCTTTGTTAGGTCAAAATAAATTTTTCACCAACTTGGACTTACTTAAAGGCTTTCACCAGATACCATTAGCTAAGTGACTGTACCTCATACATTGCCTTCAGCACACTCAGGGGACATTATCAATTTTTACGTATGCCTTCTGGTTTACGTTGCGCCCCAATTACATTCAGGAGAATGATTAATATAGTGTTTGGAGACTTTTTAGGGGATACCCTACATGCCTATATGGTTGGTCTTGTAATCTTTTCTAATACCTTAGGAGTACATTCGCATAAACTAGGGCTAGTGCTACAGGGACTAAGCAAACACAATCTCAGATTAAACAATATCTAAATGTGAGGTTTTTTTAAACCCGAACATGTCTATTTAGGTTAAATGTGTCTAGTCAAGGTCTTGAGGTGGTCCATGGTAAGGTGTCGGCTATTCGTAACTTTCCGGTGCCTATTAACGTAAAGGGGATACAGCACTTTTGGGCTGTAGTGGGTATTCTTATCGTAAGTTTATAATTAACTCTTCGATCATAGCAGCTCCTTTAACAGATCTTACGAAGAAGGCCGTAGAATTTATTATGGTCTGAAAAGTATCAACAGGTGTTCGATATCTTTAAAGTGGAATTATGCAGTTCACTTATCTTAAAATTCCCTGATCTTAATAAGGAATTTTTTTTATGTAACAGTCGCCTCAGACCAAGGGGTAGGAGGAGTACTACTTCAGCAATATGATAAACAGTTCTTTCCTATAGCTTTTTATTCACGTAAACTAAAGCCCTCTGAAAGTAAATATGCAGTTATAAACAAGGAAGGGCTAGGTATCATTAACTCACTAGTACATTTTAAGTTCATAATCTACGGCTATCTTGTTAAGGTCCTTACTGACCATAAGCCCCTCACCGAGTTTTTTAAAGGCTTTAATCACAGTCTCAAAGGAACTCAGTGGCATATGATCATTCAAGTTTTTGGAGCCTAGATAGGATATCTACCTGGGAAAGCAAATATCATAGGTGACGCATTATCCCGCAATCCCGCACCATACTGTAAGGAAACATTAGTTGGACTAGAAGATATAGAAACATCTGTGCCTATTGTTAAAACCGTATCGGAACAAGAAATTCATTAGCCCAAGAGATCGTGAACATTGGAGACCTGGGTTGGAGCGCTGAACTGTTACAAACTGAATAAAGTCAGGGTCAGCAGTTAAGCAAAACAATAAATGCTTTGAACAGAAATCCTAAAGCAAAAGTATATTTAAAGTATGTGCAGCAGAATTATGTAATCAAAGGTAATATTATATGTAGGTCCGTGACGAGGAAAACCCGAAGCACACCGCAGGTGACTAACGACCAGGTAGTAGTACCAATCTCTTTATACCAATCGTCCTAAACTGGTTGCATTCCAATCCATTACATGGTGATCCAGGGTTCTCCATTATGTCACAGAAAGCCAAATCACTATTTTACTGGCCTACAATGCTTACAGATA
>NC_087202.1:142452122-142457125 GCF_015104395.2 Macrobrachium nipponense | reverse complement strand
AAGTTATCGTTTTCGGAGATATGGTTGAATGTAGTTGGTCTCTTTCTTTTGAATGACAAAACATGACTTGTAATGAGAACTAAGGGTGGTGATGATTTATGGATTGTGAAAGGGGAGGTACTAACCACAAATATAAAGGTGTTTTTAATGCCCTGTTCAAAGGCTATGGTAAAAGTTAAATTGAGGGAAGTGAGAAACCTACCGGTCTTCTTTTGCCAGGGTGTTTTTTTTTTTTATTGGTTTTCTGTGATAGCCCTAAAGTTTTCGGGTTCAGTAGATAATTGCTGACTTAACCAAGGAATTGTTTTATCTTTGTCTGTATTTCATTTCATTTTCCAAGGGCTCAATTCTGTAATTACTCCCCGGTGATACCAGTAACATTCCCCTAGTGAATTAAAGCCACGAAATAGTTTCTGCTGTGTAAATTTCCCAGTCATTTCATTTCCCCCTGAGTGGCCTTTTTATTGAGAGAAACAGTGAGTAGAGTTCGCCCCACGTGTGCCCTGCCTCATACCTATGCACCTCTAATTGCAGACAAACGTTGTGCCTGGCTGTGGTAGAACTTGGAAGTCCTTCAAGCTTGTAATTTTGCCCCTAAACACGCTGGCCGGGACTTCCCCCACTTGTCCTGGTAGACTCAGAGAAGTTCTTCCAGCTGTGTTTCCTGGACCTCTGTAAATTCATGTAAATACAGTGCTTTTTAAACTAGAGTCCAGCTTTTATATGAAATTTCATTCCTCTTCAATCTTTTTTTTTTTTCTCGTTCAAAAGAACCCTTCGTCCTCTAGTCAAGGCCTAAATCTTTAATGTAAGTGTATTTTCTGGGAGAAGACGAGGTGGAATATTGAATAATGGCGAACCTGCCAGTATTTCGTTGTATAGATTGTCAAGCGAAAATCACGAAAGAAACGAATCTGAATTCCTTAATATTTTATGAGCAAGCGAAGGCAAGGTTTCCAAATTCTCCACAACAGGAATAAGGTAAATTTTATTTTATTTTGTAGTATTTGTGTAGAACTAGTTATTCTAGTTAGGGATATATCAAAATCTGACTGCCTTTGTAGCGATAGAAAAAGAGACCGCACGTTAGGCTGATAAACCCCAGATCGAGAGAGAGATTAATGTTATGTGCCATTGCATGAAGAACAGAGGTTAGGGATTAAGTTTCAAAACGAAAATATCTGCTAGTTAATCGCAAATCCCGCGTTGTAAAGGTATTTTCGTGTGTTATATTTTTTTATGTGAAACAACGTGCGCTAGCTATCTCTCTCTCATCTCTCTCTCTCTCTCCTCTCTCTCTCTCTCTCTCTCTGGCGAAGGTCGCAGGTTTAAACATGACCTTTAAATCCTCCACGTGGCCCTAATCCCGCTCCATCCATTAACAAAAGATAAACGAGTCAATCAGTCAGAAAAGAAACAAAAACATTGTTTTAGCGTAAAACATTCTTAACGATAGGATAAGTAAAATTAAAGGTAAACGTTTTCTTTCCGTTATTGTCTGTGCAGAAAGTAACCAAATAAGGGTAAATACTTTTGCATCTCGAACAAAGGCACGTGATTCATTCTTCCTTATCTGGTCTAGACAGGCCGCATGCGGCCAAATTCTCCGGGGCTTTAAGTTCGCGGGCATGAGGGTTTTAAGTTCGCGAGAGAGGGGAAAAAAGAATTGGGGTGGGAAATCCAGGGCAGTGTATTTTATGGCGTTAGAGAGTTATTCTCCGTCTTCTGAGCAAAACTAGGTTCAAGGGATTTGCGTTGGTAGCAAAGAAAAGAATATATTGTATTAATTCCCGTTCTCCGGGATCCGTGAGATTCCGCATTTACGTTATTTTTGTCACGTTTCACGTTGAGATTCCGTGAATTTCGTGACTAGATTTTATTATTATTATTTTTTTTTTTTTACCTTTTACCTTACAAATCCGTACGGGCGTTGAGTTTCCGCCTCTACGAAATCCCTTTGCTACCTTTTTCACGTGAGGACTCCGTGAATTTCATGACTATTTTATTTTCCATTTTACCATAAAAATCCGTATTGGCGTCGAGTTTCCACCTCTACGAAATCCCTTTGTTACCTTTTTCACGTGAGGATTCCGTGAATTTTCAGGGTCTTTCGTCTATTTTACGAAATTTATTACCAAATCCATTACCAGCGTCGAGTTCTCCGCCGAACTGTAAATTACCGAGTTTCTACGGCGTGAGTTTTCCGCCATGCTTCGCACCAGAAGTAACTGTGTTTGCAGGTATTTCAATCATCTTGCCGGTCTGCGTCGAGCATTTCCGCATACCTCTGGCGACATTTGCTGATTTTGCAACCACTTTCCACCCTATTTTTTCTCAGGCTAGTATACTAGCGTTTTACGGCTGAGAAGATGGCCAGTAACGCAACACTGGAGGAGCCGAAGGCCTTCACAGAAGCCGGACGAGCCCTGGGGCTGGAGAGCACAAAGCTGATCAATTGGGTGAATGATAAGCTGAAGGAAGCAGCCCAAGAGAGAGCAACCGAACGGGAGAAGGAGAGAGAAGCCCAAGAAAGAAGAGAAGCAGCTGAAAGAGAATTTCAAGCTGCTGTAAGGGAGAAAGAAAGGGCACATGAACTGGGTATGGCAGTCCAGAATGCCACCCTCACACCCCCGAGTCCCACGCCTCCTGCGCCCTCTCACCTCCACAGCATGGGGCGGGCCTCATTAGTGCTTGGGACAATAACGAACCCGACACCTGGCTCGATCATGTCGAGCAGGTGTTCGGGAACTTCGATCCAACCCCTCAGGAAGTAGCCCTCCTTGGCAAGCATCTCGCTGGCAAAGGGCGGACTAGATTCGAGGCCCTCCCCCTGAATGAGCAACACGATCTCGCCCGCGTCCGAGTGGCAATCCTTGGGGCTTACATATTGACCCCAGACCGGTGGAGGCAAAAAATGGAGGACTTTGCCCAAGGAGGCTAACCAGACGTGGACAGAGTGGGCAGCCAAGAAGACACCGGCACTCCATAGGTGGACGAAGGCCTCCAACGCAACATCTGTTGAGGAGGTCCTAGAACTCTTCCAGCAGGAGGACTTTCTTGCCTATGCCGCCGCCCCCCCCCCCCCCCCCCCCCCCCCCGCCACGATCTTGCCACCCACTTGGTGGACAAGGCTCCTAAGACTCTTTTGGAGTGCTGTAAATGGGCAGATGCCTATGACACCCACCATCTATTGCAGAGTTCTTTAAAGAAGAAAATACGTCCTGTTCTCCCCCTCACTCCTGCTGCCACCTCTCAGCCTACCCAGAGCGCCCCAATAACATTCCTCGGAAACTTGTGTGTGGGCATTGCAACAAATCAGGTCACACACCGAGCAGTGCCTCTCAAAGGTAAGAATCCTCCTCAGCAAGCTGCTGCCACTCCTCCAAATGGACTACCTAATCATATTAACAAAAACAACGGCCATTGGAACAGAAACAACAGGCCCAGGCATGATTTTAGCAAAAGTTTGTGTGACACATGCAGAGTGCATGGTCACACTGCTGCCTGGGCGGGATGCCCCAAAAAAGCTCCTGTTTCTGCCATTGCTATAGCCGTGACGAATCCATCCACTCTAAAGGCCCCCAGCTCAGGGCCCCATATTTGTCGCACCTCCAAGAGGTCGCTATCCTGCCCACCAAGTCCGAGCTTTCAATGACACTGGTGCGCAAGTCTCCATCATCCGAGAGGATAAAATTCCTTACAGAGCTAGGGTTGATAGGCATCAGTTCATGACGATAGAGAGCCTCAACCATGTCAAAATGTTCCTACCTACTGTCCCGGTTGAGAGTCACATGACCTCACCGTTCGAAGATATGTACCATGGCAGTAGCAAACTATGATGCCCTGCTGAATGGAACAAGATTTTAAGTTTCCTCCTAACTTTATACCGTATCAGGGCCACCGCTCTTACATAGCTCCAGACCCATTTCACGGGCCTCCAAGGACTACCTCTGCACAGCCAGTGCCACTTGAAGGTGTCCAGTCAGTGCCAGGCTACATCTCTCATGGATTTTGAGCCAAGTTTCGAGTCCTTCCAATGAGTCATCGAAACGGCCTTAGTGCCAGTGCCAGGGCCAGACTCGAGTCTTCCTTCTGGAGCTCTAAGTGCCCAGTCGCTCTCCCTCCGCTGCCTTGGCCAAACTACCCATGCCAGCAGTCAAGGAGAGCCAATTCTAATAGGAATCCTCCAGGACACCCATGAATATAGTGGGCACTCCACCAATGGTGCGGCCTCGCAGCCTGCCCCAGAGTCGGTCCTCCCCATCGGTAAGCACATCCCGAGTACCATTACCTCATCCAATCCCCTTCCGTCAGCAGCGAACCGGTCCCGGAGTAATGACTGCCGAATCCTATTTGGCCTAAGAACTCGGGAACCGAGCCACGCAGCATTAGGCACGGGGACGAGTGTCAAGGCTCCAGTTGTTCAGCAGCTGGAGCAGATGCCCCTTTGGAATCTTTAAAGGGCTTGGATCCTCCAAGGCCCCTCATGGCATCGTCAAACCGACCTTGGAGAGGTCGAAGGAAGAAGGGTAAAGGGCATCGAGGCTCTCCAAAATCTTACGAGAGCTAATAGCCTTTCTGCACTAGTGCTTGGCACACTGCTACCCTCTTATAGAGAATTCTGACCCTCTCCATCCAGAAGAGAGTGCAAGACTCTGCTACTTCTACTTCTTTCTGACCCTTTCGTAACTTTCTTCTTTTCCTTTTGTATTGTCTGTATCTTATCTTCCTTGGTTCCCTTTCTTTCATATTTACTGACTTGAGGCATTTTTTTTTGTATATTGTATGCTCTGCTTCGGCAGAGCCAAACTGCCAGCTACCCTGGCCTTGTATAAATTAGTACTTCTATACGAACTACTGTCGTAAAAGTGCCACAATTGGCACAGTGCCCAATTGTAGGCACTTCGAATTCCATTTAACTTGGGAAAACTTTAGCCACCTAACGCTGCTATAGCTTAGAGATAATTTCGAAGCCTGGCTCGTTTATTACATTAGTTGGTTAG
>NC_087202.1:142424622-142447122 GCF_015104395.2 Macrobrachium nipponense | reverse complement strand
TGGGTAAGCGAAGGTGAGGCAAAGGGCGTGAACAAGGATAACTGGCGTTCTTAAATATCTTTTTAAATGTCCTGCGAACATCTTGTGCAGAATGGGGTCAAACATACTTGGGATTGAATTAATATAATTTTCCTTTGTTAGCTAAATGAATGCAAATTCTATTACATTTCTGGAAGCAATATTTTTACATTTTATACCACTAGGGAACTAAACAATTGGATGCGATATTTCACTGAAGTGCAAAAAATAATTATTCTTTGGACAGTTTCATATAGGAATATTTATGTTGACGTGTTCTAACATTTAGTTTCTTATCTGTCTTGTCAAAACATAATGGATCACTCTGTACAGTGTTTGATCAACAATGTTGCTAGTCTGGTGAGGACAATTTCTTATGAGCATGAATTCTAAGGTGCTATTACATGAAAAACTTATGGTTATACTGAATATTCAACAATGATTTTATAGGTAAACAAAAGGCTGTTTCTTAGGTACTTCTGGCATCCCGTCACTTTTACTGCAAAATGTCTTCACAGGTTTGTTGTAGCAAGTTTCCAAAATATGCGCTGGATAAGAAACGCCTCTACCTATTTTGCTATTGTCGTGCAATTCGTTAGCTAAGACTTCAGGCCTGACATGCAATGCTCCCTGAAACATTGGAAGCATACAAATATTTTCGTATAATTGCAATGTCATGAAAAATAATGTCCATAAGTTAAGATATTTGTTGTTTTTCTCTACATCCTAAACTTACATTGGAAATGACCATACTGACAACACGAGCGTCCGAGTATCAATGCAGGAAAAGATCGAAGGAAAGTTCACGAAAAAAAAATCCTGAGAATGAATCAGTTTCTGGAGACAGCAAAGTTCCCCAAAAGGCCCGAGGAAAAACACGTGATACCTCATTTGGAGACTTCAAGACTAATCGTTTTGATGTTTCAGAAAACGTTTTTGTTTACATCTTTTGCTCTCTTCATTATTATTAGCCTTATTAATATTCTTGTTCTTTTATTACATTTTTCCGTTGATGCTTTTCTCAACTTGGCGCATATCTGAATACAATCTTCCCTTTTTTGGTTCCTCACTTCGCCACCGCATGTACGTAGTATTTATACGCATTCATGAAGCAGCGACCTGCTGGCGAGTTGTCTGTGTAAGCGTATGAAGCAGCGAATCTCGTGAAAATTCTCTGCAAGCTCCGTGGATATGCCAGTGACCATTGTGCTGTTGTTTCTCAGAGCCATTGTTTCAGAGGGATGGCAGCTTATTATGCATAGAATGTCTAGTTAAATGTTTATTGTTATACAAAAAACTAACGATTTTACAGTGTTTTGAATATTCCGGCTATATAAAAGATACTCTAAAAGCATTTGTCTGAGAAATCATGTTTTTCCTGTAATTTCCCTATTTTCAAAATTAGTTTTTTTTTTCATGCTTCTTGATTTTGGAAATTTCTCCATAATCCACACTGGGAATTTTGGGAAGACGAGCACGTTTTTCAGTGACAATCTGAAAGATCGAAAATGAGATTATATGATTGTATTCACTGGAATTTGGTTTTCTTTCGTTAAAAAAAATCAATTATTTTTCAGTTGAAGTCGAACAGAGACACGTCAATAAATACAACTTCTATACATTTCAGCATAAAGGCTACAGCCAATCCCTGACATGTTTTGTGCAATTCAGTGTCATCCGTTTCGATTCGTACTCAAGGCGTGTGTCACCTCTACAATCGCTCTCTCTCTCTCTCTCTCTCTCTCTCTCGTCTCTCCTCTACTCTCTCTCTCTCTCTCTCTCTCTCTCATTTCTTAGGTAAGAAGATGGAATTCCGTCTTACGATTTCATATTCTACGGCGACACGCACCATTAAAAAAACCAAAATAATTCCCTTTCAGCATCGCTGGCACTATTCAGGGCTTTTAGAAATTCTAACCGACACTTGAACCAGATCGCTTTCCATTACCAGAGAAGGCTTCACCTCTGATTCAATCCATATATGGTTTGGTCCGGGTTTCATAATGAAGGAAAGTATTCTATATTCTTGTAACTGTGTCGCATTAGTAATCTCAATTATGTCTACAGTTTTGGGCCCTTAATATTTGATGTTGGATTATACTTGTTCCATTAATTTAATATGTTTACATCTTTTTATGGCAAGCAGCACCTTCTGTTTGTCTGTTTTAAGGGGATAGTTCGCTAGCCTTTATCTTTTGGTAATGTTCTTATGTCGACGAATATTTCATGAGATAATTCTAATGCTTTTTCATTATTCTAAAAGCACCACACATCAACGGAATTGTGTTGTCATGTTTTTTGCGCTTCTGCAAACAGCTCTGCAGTCACACTCAACTCAATACATCTTAAAGTTTTGGCAAAAATCAATTTCAAGTAAAATCGGAAGTAAATCAAAGACAGAAACATTAATTGAAAGGACGGATTGCTTTTCTAATTATTGTTTGTAACGATGGTTTGATTGTTGCAGATCGAAGCTCGATGGAGAGAACAAAAAGATATACTTTAGTAACCAGTAGTCAGTCAGATTGAAAACTATTATATTATCTCGTAACTGAAAAAGAGATTCTCGCAGTTTCATCAAACCATCAGGGTTAATGCTCTCTCTCTCTCTCTCTCTCTCTCTCTCTCTCTCTCTCTCTCTCTCTCTCTCTCCCAATAAAGCATACTTAAATCATGACAAATTTTTGAAAATGTCCAGAGAAAAATCCAGTTAGCCATTGCTAATTCCCCTAACATAATACATTCATTAACAAAATTTAAAAATTCATGGCCTTCAATAAGAGATATATAAATAAACAGAAATAACGATTCTTCTACAGAATAGATTAATCATCAATGACTGCACCTTTGTGATCTTGTTGAATGAAATGGATTGGAAAGGAGACGAAAGCTTCCCAGAACAGGTAATGTTTCACAGGAAATAATTGGCTAATCGGATGTCCCCTTAGCGGGGAGAAAGTCTCTCCTAATTTATTTTTAAGAATCTTTTTCTTTTTCCGGGAAGCAAAAATGTCACGGAATTCATTTTTTTGAAGGCTGAAAGAAAGGGAGGAGCTTCAACAGTTTTCTAAGTCGTAGTATGTTATTTCCAATGACAATTTATAAAATGAAAATACTGAGGGATCAAGTATATTGTGAAAACTTGAGTTATATCCAAGTACTTTTGTATTTTTTTTTAATGAAACTGTACTTGACTTCATTGTTCCTGATTGTCTGTCTGTCTATCTATATTTTTCAAAATATTCAATGCCCTCTCACACACATACACACTCACTGCTATTGTATATACAGCATGCTTTGCATATAAATGTATAAATCCAAAGGCTATAACACTGAAGTTTAGTAAAAATGTCAAGCATTGCGGTGTTCTGTTTACTTTCGCAGAAGACATCTGATATCATAAGACAGTACTTACTAACCAACGTCTTGATGTTGCTAAATATGGCCTCTCTTAAGACATTTGACTTTCATGATTATTTGTCTTGAAAGGGCAGTGTTTATCTTGCTCTAATGTCTGAGCCTGAAAACTTGCCAGCAAAGGTTTAAAAAGTTGCTATAGTTTTATTTTGAACATATGACGTGGTTTAAAGTTTGCCCAAGACCACGTATATATGTAATAGAATTACATAAAAAAAATGGAAATGCATCTTCTTCCCATTATAAAAATATCGTTATGCTCTGTATAATAGGTCAAGGAGGAAAAAACTCCCAAAATCATCGTGTCCACTCAGGATGTGTTGCAAATACTGAATCATCATGTTTCTTATAAACAGATGTCTCATCAGTTCGGTGGGTCGATGCGACCAAACTCCCATGAGAATCTAGATCAAGCATTGAATCATTATTCTTTCTCATGACCTCAATTATTATTATTAAAGTAGTTTAACCAGACCAATGAGCTGACTTTCAGTTCTCATAGGGCTGGCCCGAAGGATTAGAATAAAATTAAAAAAAAAAATGTCTGGGGCCAGCCGGGAAAGCTCTGGAACCAAATTGTTTATTCAGTGTGATGACAAATGAGTGAAAATTAAACTAAAAACTGCACTCACACTGGAATACATGCACACAATAAGTACAAATTGTTTACTTGGCCCGTTCTATCCATACTTTCATAACAAATAAAATCAGAATAAGTTAAGTAACATAAAAAAGTTTTGCTTTTAAAATTCATTAAATAGTCTAATAATTTTCGTATTTTCAAATTTTACTTAGGTTTATATTTTATCAACTAAATTACACTTTTTCAAGAACATAAAAATAGCCATGACCGAAATTGCAGAGGATTCTGACAAGATTTCTTTCATAGATCTGTTTCCAAATGTCGACAGTCGTCGCTGGTTGTACTTTGGGCATTCGCATAGCACATGTCTGACAGTTATAACCACCTTGCACTCTGCGCACTCAGGAGCCGAGCCATGTGGGCTGCTCATTAAGTGGCCTTGTGTCATACAGGTATGGCCATTACGGGGACGTGTCAGAATTACTTGTGCATGTCTCTCTCTCTCTGATATGGTGAACTTCACTTTCCAAAATCAGGTTTTATTTGTTTTAATTTATTATTTTCTGATTCTTCATTCAAATTGGTTGCCGTTTTTCCTCATAATAACCCTCTTTATGTATTCTACATAATGACTCATAGGGAGATTCACACTTGATCTTGTTATTTGATTTACTTCTTTGGCTGCTTTGTCAGTCTCTTCATTTCCTTTGTTCCCTACATGGGCAGGGATCCAAGATATTTCTAAATTTTTCCAATACTATCTAATTTATGAAGTAATAGTTTAATATACTGTACAATATTATTTTTGGTTTATAACTCTGGATGGCTTCTATGGCACTTCTCGAGTCACTAAAAGTCACAAAATTAATGAGTAATGTTTCTTTTATTAATTTTATGGGTGAGGCAATTACGCAAAGATCCGCTGTGAATATAGAAGTTGTATTAGGTATGGAGAATTGATAGGATTTGTCTTTGGACAAATCCTATCAATATATATATATATATATATATATATATATATATATATATATATATATATATATATATATATATATATATATATATATATATATATAATATGCCATCAATAATACGGAAGGTTCAGAGGAGCAGATTCTTTATTTCCAACCTTTCAAAGGGTCGTCTGTGTCCGTGTTGAAGGAACCAAATAATAATAATAATAATAATAATAATAATAAGAATAATAAAATAATAATATATTAATAATAATAATAATAATAATAAAAAACACATGCCGAACGCATATTCATGTCCAAGATCTTGGGTATTAGATCTTGTCATTCGGAGTTTTCATAAACATGATTGATTAATCCTCTCCACGAGTTTATTCAGCCTTTTCTCCTCGACTTCGTAAACTATCTGGCAAGTGGTAGAATCTCATAGTTGTTATTATTATTCAGAATTGCAGTTTCCTCTGTTTCCTTCCTTGGTCGTCTTACGATAAGTCATGAGGGAGTTTTCTGATATGAGGGGCGTTGTTGTGTCTGTGCTAAGTATGAAATTCATGTGATCCCTGGGTCACCAACAGAGACTTACTGCCACACTTACATATGTTTTTTGTATATATACTCTTGTAAGACATCCTATGTCCATATTTTACTGGTGATCAGCAGCACAGAAGGAAGTGCTCGAAATATATGGTTGCAACGTTAAAATAGTGTTGAATGGGCCTTTATCATATATATATATATATATATATATATATATATATATATATATATATATAAATATATATATATATATATATATATATATATATATATATATATATATTTATATATATATATATGTGTGTGTATATATATATATATATATATATATATATATATATATATATATATATATATATATATATATATATATATATATTTATATATATGTATGTAAGTGTTTACATAATAAAAAATATGGAATGTTATTCCTTATATATAAAAGACTAAAACTAAAGAGGTCAACCAGATTGCTTGCAGGAATGTGATCAGACTAGAGACGCTAAAGATGACGCATACAATAAAAGTAGGCTAAGATAACATGGCGGCTTCACCTGTAGTCATTCATTTGTTTGTTTATAAACTTTAGTCCAAACTCCCTGCTTGAGACAACTACCACGACCTATAATTCAAACGGCCTACGTGATCTAGTCGCGTTCTCCATTTTGATTGTGTGTTCGTATGTAACTATGTCATCTGATTGTATGTTCATATGTTCGAGCTACTGCCTGTTCCTTTATGGACTTGTAACCGAGATGGTAGACGGGGCAGAATAGAGTTAGCTATCGTCATTAGAAGACCTATACCTCTTTACCTAAGCTTTATCATGTAGAGAGAATAGAATTAATTAGCCATCATCATTGGCAGAAGCGATCAAGCTATCGTCATTAGAAGACTTGTACAATCCTACTTGATCTTCACCATGTAAATTCAAGAGAATATAAGTATTTTTGTACTTCTTGGTTTGGACTACTAGAACCTAACCTCATCACCGAATCATCATGGAGTTTAACATCGTCGTCATAACCAAAGAAGATATAACCGACTTCGTAAGTGATCTACAAACCCCGAAACACTCCATTGAATATGGAAGTGCAATACCAACCGACTTAGCGTAAGATTATTGCAAGTCTAACATTACCTCATAGGGTGCCTTATTATACAAGGCAACAGCCCTAAAAGTGGTGGCAGCGTCACAGAAGAACTCTACAACTTCTCCGAAGTAAAATCAGAATAATGAAGTATCATATAAGAAACTCTTCAACGACGACGAAAGCAGCAGATTCTTCAAGCAACCTAGTATCATCGTTTAGTGAATAACTTCAAGAAACAAAACCGACGTGTCCTTTTCCTACGGCAACGCAAGCTTCGTCTCTAATTAGATTCATTCAAGAAAAAAAAATCGTTATTGAACGTTTCCGGCACTTCAAGAAACAACCGAACGCGTCTGCAGCATCGGATCTTCAAGGGCTGGAATCATCGAACAACGCGCACGGGGAAAAACTCAAGCCAAAAAACCAGGTCATCCGCTAAATAGAGAAGGAGGACCAATGCCGTGTGTCGTTATCGGAACACCGTGATTTCCCACAAAAAGCAAGCTAAGTACAATTTTTTTATTCATTTGGAGTAATCTTGAGTGTTTCCTTCGCAGGTCGAATTTCGTTATTCCTGTGGCTGAAGTTACGAGATATTCTTAATCTTACTTTTTTTTACAGAAATTATCTACATCATTGAGATTTCGCAATTGCGAGTTTTTTTACCTTTGAGTGTCTGTTTCCAGAAGTTCTACTGAAATATCATAATCATATACTATGTTAATTTTATCATTTTGGTGGGTGATTATTAATCCCTTACGTAACAAATCATATTAAAAAAGTGAATATGCGTTTACGCAGTGGACGTCGTATTTATACAGATGTATGGATAGGGTCGTTAGGCACCGTAGTGATTAGACACACAAAAACAAGTGGAACACCCGTACAAATCTAGATAAATTAGAGGTAACACTATTTCGGGTCAAACAATAAAAGCTCCTTTGCAAAGTCCCGATCGCAGTTTTAGCCTTGAGTTTGTGAGTTATATAAAATATCGAACCTCAACGACTCAACTTTTAAAAATACGGCTGGATTGCAAGGAATAACATGTCTGTAAAAACTTTCATTAGGCTAAATGCGCTGACCAGGATCCCTCACTATTTCAAATTTAAGAAAAGAATGAAGTAAACAACAGCAATTACAAACAGTTAATATTGAATGCAGTAGAGATAACTTATTTTAATAGTAATCGCTCAATTCCTAATAGTTCGTCATTCAATCGTTCTTTGCTTTATACGTAACTAGCAGCAACATAATGCTAAAAACATACAATACGTTGCCGATGGTAATAAAGAGAAGGATCCTAATTATTACAAAAGAAATAGGTAAACAGTAGCCCTTTCAGAAACAAACAAATCGTGCTTAAAGCATACTTGGTTACTATGTCAATCTAGTCAAGCGGTCAAGGTCAGTTAAATCTGCCGAGTTTTCAAAGCAAAGCACATTCCATTTAAGCGACTTCAGCGGAAAGGGAGAGCGATGTTGAAAAATTAAAAAGGAATTTCCCTATGCATACATGACCGTATCAAGTAATCAGAGCAGGTTTTCGTTTTTTTTTTTTACGTAAGTTATTATAAGTAGTGGTGGATAAAGCCCGACTGTACGCGCCGTAAAATTAGAATATCTTGTTTTATTATTTTAGTACACGTAATATCCTGTATTTACGGACGGTCACCGTCTGTTGTTCGAACTTCCCTAATGAGAAGTCCGGATAAGCGAGCGCTTACAGATACCTCTATAGTTATAAAAAACATTGATCGTATCCATGT
This sequence comes from Macrobrachium nipponense, assembly GCF_015104395.2. Taxonomy (NCBI): domain Eukaryota; kingdom Metazoa; phylum Arthropoda; class Malacostraca; order Decapoda; family Palaemonidae; genus Macrobrachium; species Macrobrachium nipponense. Next base: position 142,438,730 of record NC_087202.1, on the reverse strand, counting down.
AATTGTAAGATCCATCAAGGGGGGTATACAAAATATTATCTTACATCCTGCAAAATAAGGCGTGTTTATCAAAGGAAAATCCTATAAACCTTCAAACACATTAAAATCAGTTTGAACAAAAAAAAAAAAAAAAAGAGACAATTAATCAAATAACAACTTATATAAAGGAACTATACATTTGTTTCATAAATCGTAAACATTGTTCAAATGACACCAACAAATTTCTCCGCCCACAACCGCAGTCGTAGTTTGCACGCAAAATCTCGAAAAGCATGCACCCTCGAATGTCTTAGTGCGTGTAAAAAGACTTTGCTGGGAAATGAAATTTTAATCCTTCCCGACACTCTGAAATGAAAATAGCCATAGGATGCTTTTCTCCTTGGAAAATAATTGATCTCGTTAGAAAATCAAAAGTGTTAAACAACAATAAAACTTGAATAGAATTCTAAGTAAATGCAAATCAATTCACAAGTGTTAAATTCAATTAAATGTGCAATGCTTAGCTATTGAAAATAACTAAGTTAATTAAATTGAGAATGCAAATGAAAACACAGAAAAACGTTAAAATACCAAAATTGTTAAAAGCACCAATCGCACAGAATATAAATAAAAACACACACCTCAATAAGAAAAAAGGGTTAAATGCACAAAAAATCACTTCAATAAGACGCTGGACGCTCGAGTTATTAACAACAACGGCCTCTGAAGCACTTTGCCTACTTTTTTAGTTTAATACGTTTGTAAGAGGATTATGCTTTTATAAGAGATCGCAACTCTCTCTCTCTCTCCTCTCTCTCTCTCTCTCTCTCTCTCTCTCTCGTCTCTCTATCGTCTCTTCTCTCTCCTCTCATTTCGAAGAAATTTTTGCGAAGGACATAGTTTCCTTTCTTTGTGTAAGTTTCTTTTCAAATTTCTCAATGCAGATGTCATAGAGAGGGTTACCCAGCATCATTAGCAAACTTGGAGCATTCACGAACTTGATCACTGAATCTAAGTCTGCGATGTCGTTCAAAGTTTAGGCGGTTCCTTTGACAGCTGACGACATCCGTAAGTTTGGCGGAGTCCGTCAATTACTAGAGTTATTCATGCACAACACCTCCTTACAATATAATGCAGAAATAAATACTCAGTTTACACATGGATTCGGAACTATGGGTTAAAATCAGACAAAGTCAATGACACGAAGTGGAGATCTCCCTGCCCAGTGTGTGGCCTGGTAAGATAAATGTTTTCACCCTTATTAAGTAGTCAATCATCAACGTACTTACGAATGACTATTGATAGTCTTTCGGGAAAAAACAAAAAAAGGAAAATCCGATCTAGTGATTTGTATGATGTAAATAATTTTGCAGGAGAGAATAACCTGTCTTAATCTATATATTTCGAAATATCGGTTAAGTAAATACAAATTCGTTAAAAAAATGTATTCCCTTCCTACGCGACCTTATATGTATATAAATAAATAACTATTTATTCACCTTGAGAAAAAAAAAAAACTTTATACAACTAAATTATCTGAATATATTAAAATAAATAATCTTAAATAATCCTTGTAGGACAGGAATCTAAGGGTCGAACCGGGAACACTTTTTTTAACCAAATTCCCTTACCAATGTGTTTTGTTAGGTCCCTAGTATTACCATATATATATATATATATATATATATATATATATATCCCAATATATATATATATATATATATATATTTTATATATATATATATATATATATATATATATATAATATATATTTTATATATATATATAGATAAAAATCCCTTGTAGGACAGGAATCCCTAAGGGTCGAACCGGGAACACTTTTTTTAACCAAATTCCCTTACCAATAAGTGTTTTGTTAGGTCCCTAGTATTACCATATATATATAATATATATATATAATATATATATATATATATATATCATATATATATATAATATATATATTTATATCAGATTATATATATTTTATTAAATAATACTTGTAGGACAGGAACAAGGGTCGAACGGAACACTTTTTTAACCAAATTCCTTACAATGTGTTTTGTTAGGTCCCGAGATTACCATAATAATAGATATAGATATATAATAGAATAATATATATAGATATATATATATAATATATATATATATATATATTATAAATATAAATATATCTAGATATATAATATATATCTATAGATGGTGACTATGATATATAATAATATATATATATTATTAGATATATATATTAATATTATAGAGAATATTGGAATGGAGTATATATATATATATATCTACGGATATAACGTATAATAGATATAGATAGTTATATATAAGATTATATATAATATATACATATATAGGATATATATATATATCTAGAGAGATATAGGTATATATATATATAGATATATATATATAATATTATATAATACAATACATAATATATATATATTATATATATATATAAATATCTATATATATATATATAAATATATATTTTAATCTAAATATATATATATATAAAAATATAATATATAGAGATTATATATATAAATATATATATAATATACATATATATATATATATGTATATATATGAATAAAAGAACAAGAATATTAATAAGGCTAATAATAATGAAGAGAGCAAAAGATGTAAACAAAAACGTTTTCTGAAACATCAAAACGATTAGTCTTGAAGTCTCCAAATGAGGTATCACGTGTTTTTCCTCGGGCCTTTGGGGGAACTTTGCTGTCTCCAGAAACTGATTCATTCTCAGGATTTTTTTTCGTGAACTTTCCTTCGATCTTTTCCTGCATTGATACTCGGACGCTCGTGTTGTCAGTATGGTCATTTCCAATGTAAGTTTAGGATGTAGAGAAAAACAACAAATATCTTAACTTATGGACATTATTTTTTCATGACATTGCAATTATACGAAAATATTTGTATGCTTCCAATGTTTCAGGGAGCATTGCATGTCAGGCCTGAAGTCTTAGCTAACGAATTGCACGACAATAGCAAAATAGGTAGAGGCGTTTCTTATCCAGCGCATATTTTGGAAACTTGCTACACAAACCTGTGAAGACATTTTGCAATAAAAGTGACGGGATGCCAGAAGTACCTAAGAACAGCCTTTGTTTACCTATAAAATCATTGTTGAATATTCAGTATAACCATAAGTTTTTCATGTAATAGCACCTTAGAATTCATGCTCATAAGAAATTGTCCTCACCAGACTAGCAACATTGTTGATCAAACACTGTACAGAGTGATCCATTATGTTTTGACAAGACAGATAAAGAAAACTAAGTAGTTAACACGTCAACATAAATATTCCTATAGAACTGTCCAAAAGAATAATTATTTTTTTGCACTTCAGTGAAATATCGCATCCAATTGTTTAGTTCCCTAGTGGTATAAATGTAAAAATATTGCTTCCAGAAATGTAATAGAATTTGCATTCATTTAGCTAACAAAGGAAACTTATATTAATTCAATCCCAAGTGTGTTTGACCCCATTCTGCACAAGATGTTCGCAGGACATTTAAAAAGATATTTAAGAACGCCAGTTATCCTTGTTCACGCCCTTTGCCTCACCTTCGCTTACCCAGTATCTGAAGTAGTCCCAAACAGCTTCTCCTCACCTGAAGAGTTTCAGTGCGCTTTTAAATGGTTACATGGCCCTTTGAACTTTTTTTCTTTTTTCCCCATCTAGTCCGGTTTGTAGTTTTTTCCATTGTATGCCGTTTACTAAGGTTTTTGTAGTCTGTTATTTTATATATATATATATATATATATATATATATATATATATATATATATATATATATATATATATATATATATATATATATATATATATATATATATTATATATATATATATATATATATATAATATATATATAACTATATAACTATATAACTATATACTATATATATATAACTATATATATATATATATATATATATATATATATATATATATATATATATATATATATATATATACGTTTTTCCAAACAAGACTCATCAATTTTACGGGTTTACCTGGGAAAAGGAAAAAAAGCTAAATTCTTTGGGCATTTATAGACTCGGAAAACAATTACTTATTCGTACCAGATGAAATCCTGGGATCTGACTGCTTTTTGAACAGGAAAAACGCAAAAAAGGAAAAAAAGGAAGGGGGATTTGTTACATGAGCTGAGGGCTTTACTCATCAATAAATTGTTGTAGATAAACAATTAAGGGTCACTTTAAATTATATTACATAAACAATAATCAGAGGAAGATTAAAACGGAATTCTAACAGGTAGCAGATCCTGTGTAATAATCAAGGTTCAGGGATAATGGGAGAAGAATGCTGTAACCTTGCGAATGCAGACACAATCAAGGCGAAAATCCACAGGTCCCTCTGTAACGGAGAGGTTTACGAATTAAGGCCAGAAAAGGCACAAGGATGTTGATAAGCAAAGACAAGGCAGTGCAGGGAAGGTGCCAAGAGCTGCCTTAAAGATACGTCTTCCAAACAATAAAAGCACTTATTACTTGAAGTATTGTTAACACTGCACTGGCAAGGCAAGGCCGATATGAAACACTGGCACTTGAAACAAAAGGTCGGAAATCACGTGACTAATTAAGAACATCTGTATACAGAACACATTGCCTTGTTTAGAAAGAGTTGGCTTCGAAGTAGAATGAGGTTGAGGAAGGCTTAGCAATGGGACACTGCAAAGTAGACTTGGGGTCCAACAATTGACCATGCGGCAGGGGAAAATGGCGCCTGGAGGAGGCAGGTTGCAAGGGGGGAGATGTGTCCCTGACAGCTTCCAGGTGTCTGAGAGCCATGGGTGTGTCGAGCGTGAGACATCCTAATCCTTGTAACAGGACACTGAACGCGGAAGCATTGGATGGACAATTATCCTCTGTTACGTATTTATAGACAATGAACCTCTGGTACGTAGTTATGGACAATGAACCTTTGTTACTTAGTTATGTCCGAATTCAGGACGTAAATTACCGTTGATCTGGTCATTTTAAACTGGGTAATTAACTTCATTGACCGTGAATGTCATGGAAGCGGCGATTTTCACGTACTTTGAATCGTGTTCAATTCATTTGTTTGCGCGATGCATTCAGAGTCCCGGGAATGCTTTAAATCCCAAAAAGGGAAGAGAGAGGAACAGGAAAATTATTTAGTAAATGAAATAAAGGCCTCCTTTTTAATAATTTCTTCTTTTATTCATTGTTATTACAACTGTAGCTATAGGAGGTTATCGCAGTTTCACTACACTTTATTCTGCTAAATGTAAGCCCTTTTAAACCCCAACTTTCTCTTCGATGAAACAAGCCAGAAATGCACATCTCTAACCCCTCAGTGGAATGCCCGAGAATCGAACTCGCGGCCACCGAGGTGGCAGGCCAAGACCATACCGATCACACCACTAAGGCGCTATTTTGATACTTGTTCTTTTAAGTATAATTGTTAAGAATTACTGCGATGACATGAACGACTTTGATGTTGTTATCATGCAGAATTAATACGTTTAAGAGGACAGCACAGACTTGTATAATTCCACTAAGGGGCGTTGACAAGCGTTTCATTCCATCAGGTCCTGCAGCTTAAGTGTCTAATCACTCACGGAAATTGCTACAATAAATTCCGGTAACCGTATTAAACACGTGTACCTAATGACTTACCATTTTTATTTAGCTCCTTCTTCCAAAGATAACGATGTGCTCTCTCTCTCTCTCTCTCTCTCTCTCTCTCTCTATCTGCAAGTGGGGCGTCCATTGCGGCTTCCTAAAACCTTGAAGGTGTCTTCTTGTTTTCAGAGAGAGAGAGAGAGAGAGAGAGAGGAGAGAGGGAGAGAGAGAGAGAGATAGAAGGTAATTGAAATACATTCAAGAAATTCTTCCTGGTTCTTGGTCACTCTTATCCGATACAAGATGAGACCATCACTTCCATTTGGTAACCTTATCTCCCATGAATAGTTCTTACCAGCAAAAGGAAATGATTCACAAAATGAATGTTAGACTTTACCCTGTACGTTAATTCAGAAATCAGGTGAAAAATAGTTTGCATTGATTTGACCAATGCTCATATAAACACACACATACAAGCACACACACACATATATATGTGTGTGTGTGTGTGCGCGTGTATAGTAATATATATATATATATATATATATATATATATATATATATATATATATATATATAATATATATATATATATATATATATATATACATATATATATATATATATATATATATATATATATATATATATATATATATAATATATATATATATTACACACATATATATTATACAAAATTCCACCTCGTGTCCTCCCAGAAAATAGACTTACATTGAAGATTTAAGTCTGACTAGAGGACGAGGGGTTTGAACAAAGCAAAAAAAAAAAAAGATTGAAAAACTAAACTTCTTCGGTATAGGGCCAGGTTTACTGAAGAGGGGGGAATTTACATTAAAAGCTGCGATTCTAGTTTTAAAAGCACTGTATTAACATAAATTTACAGAGGTCCAGCAAACACAAGGGTAGGTAAACTTCTCTCAGTCCACCAGAACACGTGGGGGAGCAGCCCGGCCACGTGTTAAGGAAAATTGCGCAACGGAGCAAAATTGCAAGCTTCGAAGGACTTCCAAGTTCTATCACAGCCAGGCACAGCGTTTGTCTGCAAGTAGAGGGGGGCATAGGCATAAGGCAGGGCACACGTGGGCGAACTTTACTCACTGTTTTCTCTCAATCAAAAGGCCACTCAGGGAGGAAATGAAATGAGTGGGAAATTTACACAGCAGAAACTATTTTGTGGCTTAAATTCACTAGGGGAATGTTACTAGTATCACAGGGGAGTAATTACAGAATTGAGCCCAGATGGCGAAGGGGAATGAAACACTGCACAAGTCGCCTTGGAAAATGAAACAGACAAAGATAAAACAATTCCCTGGTGGAAATGGAATTTCCCTTACAGTACTTTTAGTGAGGATGCTGGATGTCTTCTTCTCTAAGTCTGGACACTACGGACTTTAAAATTATACTTGGGCTTCCCAAAGCATGGAAAAGCAGGCCAGAAGGGGCGGGGGCCAGCGGCGTCTGGTAAAGGGCCAGTGGTCTGTCCTAGCCGAGGTCTCATAGTCTTCTGAGGCCTCTCTCCTGGATTCAAGGCCTTTTCAAACTTTCTCCTGGATAGCGCCTCCCACTATACCTGCAGGGGAATATTCCAAGTACCAATGGGAGAAGAGGATAGCTTTTCAAAAGAAAAAGGAGAATGGATTCCTCCAAAGTCGAAGGGGCAACTCGTATAGATACATTAACCCTTACATGTCCAACTGACGTAATAGTAGGTAAAAATACTCTATCCCCTATCTACCCAACTGACGTTGCGGTACGTAAAATTTACCCTAATTTTTCATGCATGTGATAGGGACATTTTTTTTTTCGGACAAGTAGCGATTTCCATAGGCTAGATCATACCTTGGACCGTATATCTCGGGTATCAATACGCCAGCAAAGTAGTTTCTGTACTGTGCATGCTCAAATCCCTGTACTGCGCTCTGTTTCTTACCCTCCTTTCTATCAATTTTTTCGCCGGCTGGACTTATTTGTTTTCCATTGCTTTATATGTCGATATTTAGAGAATTTTATTGGCTTTCTCATAAAAAAATAATTCATTTGCCTGACTATCATAGTTTTTGGGTTACAAAGAAATATAAAAAAAAGTAAAGATTTTTTTTTTTTAATAACACACATTTTTCGTATTTAGAGGGCTGGGACTCTTATTCTGACTATTCCACCATAAAATACTAACATTTAGAAAAAAAGGACAGAAAATGAACGCTGTTGGCTGAATTTTCAAAATAAGTAGATTTTTTTCGCATTGACGAGCGCTCCCAGATACTCGGATATCTGGGGACACGGTGCTCAAAACTAAGCAGATATGAAAGAGTTAAACTTGGGTTAAAGATTATTTCTTTCCTTGGTTCTGCTTAAATCTTGAACACCTCCCAATTCTAGAGGACATTTCAACCCTGGACGGGTTGGAATGGACAAGACAAGTTAGAAACAAGGACCAATTGCAAAATAGATCACTGAGCCTTCCATTCTCCCTTGAGTGGACTTATAATATAAGCAATATTCAAATCTGCCAATTATAATATTCATGAAGTCTTACTCGACAGGCAGAGAATTAAGCAAAATGAAGTGTGACTTGACTAAAGATTAACTTTCTATTTTCAAATAAGCATACACTTAAAATATAACGCCACATGAGAATAACAATGAACAACAATAAGTGGTTATAATATAATTAGACCTACAAGTAACAAATTACATTCAGTGTGTTAATGGCCCTACGGTTTCGTGAAATTACTTTGTCTCGTAACAGGACGACGCCTAATAGTATTAATTATATCAGCACTAACATTAGTGCGCTAACAAGGGGAAAATTAATGGATAAGTAATTCTTCGTAGGGATTAAAAAGATAACACACACAGACAAGAAACGAAATGCAAATTTGATCAAAACAGCGTCAATCTAAGAAAATACAAAGACTAGGGAATAACACTAAATCAGAACAGCTAACCAACTAATGTATAAACGAGCCAGGCTTCGAAATTATCTCTAAGCTATAGCAGCGTTAGGTGGCTAAAGTTTTCCCAAGTTAAATGGAATTCGAAGTGCCTACAATTGGGCACTGTGCCAATTGTGGCACTTTTACGACAGTAGTTCGTATAGAAGTACTTATTTAACAAGGCCAGGGTAGCTGGCAGTTTGGCTACTGCCGAAGCAGAGCATACAATATACAAAAAAAAATGCCTCAAGTCAGTAAATATGAAAGAAAGGGAACCAAGGAAGATAAGATACAGACAATACAAAAGGAAAAGAAGAAAGTTACGAAAGGGTCAGAAAGAAGTAGAAGTAGCAGAGTCTTGCACTCTCTTCTGGATGGAGAGGGTCAGAATTCTCTATAAGAGGGTAGCAGTGTGCCAAGCACTAGTGCAGAAAGGCTATTAGCTCGTAAGATTTTGGAGAGCCTCGATCCCGCCCTTTACCCTTCTTCCTTCGACCTCTCCAAGGTCGGTTTGACGATGCCATGAGGGGCCTTGGAGGATCCAAGCCCTTTAAAGATTCCAAAGGGGCATCTGCTCCAGCTGCTGCAACAACTGGAGCCTTGACACTCGTCCCCGTGCCTAATGCTGCGTGGCTCGGTTCCCCGAGTTCTTAGGCCAAATAGGATTCGGCAGTCATTACTCCGGGACCGGTTCGCTGCTGACGGAAGGGGATTGGATGAGGTAATGGTACTCGGGATGTGCTTACCGATGGGGAGGACCGACTCTGGGGCAGGCTGCGAGGCCGCACCATTGGTGGAGTGCCCACTATATTCATGGGTGTCCTGGAGGATTCCTATTAGAATTGGCTCTCCCTTGACTGCTGGCATGGGTAGTTTGGCCAAGGCAGCGGAGGGAGAGCGACTGGGACTTAGAGCTCCAGAAGGAAGACTCGAGTCTGGCCCTGGCACTGGCACTAAGGCCGTTTCTGACTCATTGGAAGGACTCGAACTTGGCTCAAAATCCATGAGAGATGTAGCCTGGCACTGACTGGCACCTTCAAGTGGCACTGGCTGTGCAGAGGTAGTCCTTGGAGGCCCGTGAAATGGGTCTGGAGCTATGTAAGAGCGGTGGCCCTGATACGGTATAAAGTTAGGAGGAAACTTAAAATCTTGTCCTAGCAGGGCATCATAGTTTGCTACTGCCATGGTACATATCTTCGAACGGTGAGGTCATGTGACTCTCAACCGGACAGTAGGTAGGAACATTTTGACATGGTTGAGGCTCTCTATCGTCATGAACTGATGCCTATCAACCCTAGCTCCGTAAGGAATTTTATCCTCTCGGATGATGGAGACTTGCGCACCAGTGTCATTGAAAGCTCGGACTTGGTGGGCAGGATAGCGACCTCTTGGAGGTGCGACAAATATGGGGCCCTGAGCTGGGGGGCCTAGAGTGGATGGATTCGTCACGGCTATAGCAATGGCAGAAACAGGAGCTTTTTTGGGGCATCCCGCCCAGGCAGCAGTGTGACCATGCACTCTGCATGTGTCACACAAACTCTTGCTAAAATCATGCCTGGGCCTGTTGTTTCTGTTCCAATGGCCGTTGTTTTTGTTAATATGATTAGGTAGTCCATTTGGAGGAGTGCCAGCAGCTTGCTGAGGAGGATCTACCTTTGAGAGGCACTGCTCGGTGGTGTGACCTGATTTGTTGCAATGCCCACACACAAGTTTCCGAGGAATGTTATTGGGGCGCTGGGTAGGCTGAGAGGTGGCAGCAGGAGTGAGGGGGAGAGCAGGACGTATTTTCTTCTTTAAAAAACTCTGCAATAGATGGTGGGTGTCATAGGCATCTGCCCATTTACAGCACTCCAAAAGAGTCTTAGGAGCCTTGTCCACCAAGTGGGTGGCAAGATCGTGTGGGGGGGGGGGGGGGGGGGGGGGGGGGGGGGGGGGGGGGGGGGGGGGGGGGGGGGGGGGGGGGGGGGGGGGGGGGCGGCATAGGCAAGAAAGTCCTCCTGCTGGAAGAGTTCTAGGACCTCCTCAACAGATGTTGCGTTGGAGGCCTTCGTCCACCTATGGAGTGCCGGTGTCTTCTTGGCTGCCCACTCTGTCCATGTCTGGTTAGCCTCCTTGGGCAAAGTCCTTCATTCTTTGCCTCCACCGGTCTGGGGTCAATATGTAAGCCTCAAGGATTGCCTCTCGGACGCGGGCGAGATCGTGTTGCTCATTCAGGGGGAGGGCCTCGAATGCAGTCCGCCCTTTGCCAGCGAGATGCTTGCCAAGGAGGAGGGCCACTTCCTGAGGGGTTGGATCGAAGTTCCCGAACACCTGCTCGACATGATCGAGCCAGGTGTCGGGTTCGTTATTGTCCCAAGCACTAATGAGGCCGCCCATGCTGTGGAGGTGAGAGGGCGCAGGAGGCGTGGGACTCGGGGGTGCCAGGGTGGCATTCTGGACTGCCATACCCAGTTCATGTGCCCTTTCTTTCTCCCTTACAGCAGCTTGAAATTCTCTTTCAGCTGCTTCTCTTCTTTCTTGGGCTTCTCTCTCCTTCTCCCGTTCGGTTGCTCTCTCTTGGGCTGCTTCCTTCAGCTTATCATTCACCCAATTGATCAGCTTTGTGCTCTCCAGCCCCAGGGCTCGTCCGGCTTCTGTGAAGGCCTTCGGCTCCTCCAGTGTTGCGTTACTGGCCATCTTCTCAGCCGTAAAACGCTAGTATACTAGCCTGAGAAAAATAGGGTGGAAAGTGGTTGCAAAATCAGCAAATGTCGCCAGAGGTATGCGGAAATGCTCGACGCAGACCTGGCAAGATGATTGTAAATACCTGCAAACACAGTTACTTCTGGTGCGAAGCATGGCGGAAAACTCACGCCGTAGAAACTCGGTAATTTACAGTTCGGCGGAGAACTCGACGCTGGTAATGGATTTGGTAATAAATTTCGTAAAATAGACGAAAGACCCTGAAAATTCACGGAATCCTCACGTGAAAAAGGTAACAAAGGGATTTCGTAGAGGTGGAAACTCGACGCCAATACGGATTTTTATGGTAAAATGGAAAATAAAATAGTCACGAAATTCACGGAGTCCTCACGTGAAAAAGGTAGCAAAGGGATTTCGTAGAGGCGGAAACTCAACGCCTGTACGGATTTGTAAGGTAAAAGGTAAAAAAAAAAATAATAAAATCTAGTCACGAAATTCACGGAATCTCAACGTGAAACGTAACAAAAATAACGTAAATGCGGAATCTCACGGATGGAGACGGGAATTAATAAATATATTCTTTTCTTTGCTACCAACGCAAATCCCTTGAACCTAGTTTTGCTCAGAAGACGGAGAATAACCTCTCTAACGCCATAAAATACACTGCCCGGATTTCCCAAAACCAGGGCCCCAATTCTTTTTTCCCTCGCTCTCGCGAACTTAAAACCCTCATGCACGCGAACTCAAAGCCCCGGAGAATTTGGCCGCATGCGGCCTGTCTAGACCAGATAAGGAAGAATGAATCACGTGCCTTTGTTTGAGATGCAAAAGTATTTACCCTTATTTGGTTACTTTCTGCACAGACAACAACGGAAAGAAAACGTTTACCTTTAATTTTACTTATCCTATCGTTAAGAATGTTTTACGCTAAAACAATGTTTTTGCTTTTCTGACTGATTGACTCGTTTATCTTTTGTTAATGGATGGAGCGGGATTAGGGCCACGTGGAGGATTTAAAGGTCATGTTTAAACCTGCGACCTTCGCCAGAGAGAGGAGAGAGAGAGAGAGAGAGAGAGAGAGAGAGAGAGAGATAGCTAGCGCACGTTGTTTCACATAAAAAAATATAACACACGAAAATACCTTTACAACGCGGGATTTGCGATTAACTAGCAGATATTTTCGTTTTGAAACTTAATCCCTAACCTCTGTTCTTCATGCAATGGCACATAACATTAATCTCTCTCTCGATCTGGGGTTTATCAGCCTACACGTGGTCTCTTTTTCTATCGCTACAAAGGCAGTCAGATTTTATATCCCTAACTAGAATAACTAGTTCTACACAAATACTACAAAATAAAATAAAATTTACCTTATTCCTGTTGTGGAGAATTTGGAAACCTTGCCTTCGCTTGCTCATAAAATATTAAGGAATTCAGATTCGTTTCTTTCGTGATTTTCGCTTGACAATCTATACAACGAAATACTGGCAGGTTCGCCATTATTCAATATTCCACCTCGTCTTCTCCCAGAAAATACACTTACATTAAAGATTTAGGCCTTGACTAGAGGACGAAGGGTTTGAACGAGAAAAAAAAAAAAGATTGAAGAGGAATGAAATTTCATATAAAAGCTGGACTCTAGTTTTAAAAGCACTGTATTTACATGAATTTACAGAGGTCCAGGAAACACAGCTGGAAGAACTTCTCTGAGTCTACCAGGACAAGTGGGGGGAAGTCCGGCCACGTGTTTAGGGGCAAAATTACAAGCTTGAAGGACTTCCAAGTTCTACCACAGCCAGGCACAACGTTTGTCTGCAATTAGAGGTGCATAGGTATGAGGCAGGGCCCACGTGGGGTGAACTCTACTCACTGTTTCTCTCAATAAAAAGGCCACTCAGGGGGAAATGAAATGACTGGGAAATTTACACAGCAGAAATTATTTCGTGGCTTTAATTCACTAGGGGAATGTTACTGGTATCACCGGGGAGTAATTACAGAATTGAGCCCTTGGAAAATGAAATGAAATACAGACAAAGATAAAACAATTCCTTGGTTAAGTCAGCAATTATCTACTGAACCCGAAAACTTTAGGGCTATCACAGAAAACCAATAAAAAAAAAAAACACCCTGGCAAAAGAAGACCGGTAGGTTTTCTCACTTCCCTCAATTTGACTTTTACCATAGCCTTTGAACAGGGCATTAAAACACCTTTATATTTGTGGTTAGTACCTCCCCTTTCACAATCCATAAACATCACCACCCTTAGTTCTCATTACAAGCACCACATTGTTAGTATCAGTATCACCAATAATATCCTCACCAAAATAGTTACCGCCGTGAACTCCAATATGCCGCATAGCATCCTCGCAATAATTCCCCGTATCACCAGTATGGGCTTTAATATTACCACTCCCCAGTATCATCACCATTAGCATCACCAAACACATCACCAATAGCATCACCCAACACATCACCATTAGCATCACCAAACACATCCCCTTTCTAAAATAATCTCTGTATCCCCAGTTCTAATCACGTCCTCTACCGTTGAGTAAACTATAGGCCTGGGCTCTGGGCTCTGGGCTCTGGGCTCTGGGCTCTGGGCTCTGGGCTTTGGGCTCTGGGCGTCCCCAACAAGATCACAATGGCACCTACTAATCACCTGTACTCTATTTGTTGATCAGCTTTCCAAAAATTTCACCGATCTCTTTGCCCTCTAGGAAACATTATGGGTGTGATCAAAATCTGATCTCGAAGTCATAAAAAATCTCCAAAACAGTTTAAGACATGCCCCAAAGCGTAAAGGAAACTTGCACCATATTTATTCCATATTCATTTTCTC
>NC_087202.1:142417122-142419622 GCF_015104395.2 Macrobrachium nipponense | reverse complement strand
GAATGTATAAATTCTTTTTCAGTTATAGGAAAGTAATGTAAGTAGACTTTTTTAATTTCATCGCATTTTTTGGGTTAATTCCTCAGAAACTGATTTCTTAATTTATTGTATACTGCTACACAATGCTTTTTTTTTTTTTTGCTAAATATGCAAGCTTGCTTTTATATCTTCAAAAATTATCTGCTGACAGTAACAATCTTATAATTTTTTTCCCAAATGCTGAAAATGAGAAGATTTTGGTATACGAATCATCTTTTTATACTGTATAGGATAAGAACCACGTTACTAGTAGGGGCGAATAGACCAAAATCTTCTAATTTTCAGTATTTGGAAAACAAAATAACATTATTACTGTCAGAGATAATTTTGAAGATATAAAAGCAAGCTTGAATATTTAGCAAAAAAAAAAAAGCATTGTGTAGCAGTATACAATAAATTAAGAAACCAATTTCTGAGGAATTAAAACAAAAAAATGTGATAAAATGAAAAAGTCACTTACATTACTGTCCTATAACTGAAAAAAAATTTATACATTATTTTTTTTAAGTATCACCAATTTCTAATCAAAGACTAGGTAAGGGGGCTGCTGACTCCATAAGGCCCCCTTATAAAATAAGAGCTTCATTCTATCTTACTACTGAAGGGATTTGCTTCAAATTCTCACCACCTATAATACAACTAATATTGAAAAAATACAAGTTAGGAAATTAAGAAATTCGACCTTTAAGTTCATATTTTTTTCTAGTTGAGAAAGGAAATTTTAAACTTTTAAAAAATTTGGCAAAAATAAAAACTAGAGCTAAAAAATATATTTCAACACTTGTAATTATAGATATATATTTATGCTACATCTGAAAACGTTCTTTTGGATTTGGTTCAGTCATCTTGGAGGCTGAAGCATTTCTTTATGAAAAAAGTAAGTTTTGAGAAAAGAGCAAAAGAAAAAAAATTGTCATGTTACTTTCTATTCAAATGGTAAATCATAAGATTAAGTATATTTTGAGGTAAAAATTGTATGTTGATTCTGATAATGAAATCAGCTTGACAATTGGTGTGAAACATTACTGTTGATTTTCATAAGAAACTTGGCATTGATATTGTTGAAACCAATGCTTGAATTGCATGCGCAATAGAAATGAATAACTTCCTGACATAGAGATTAAACTAAGGCCTCTTAAATGAAAGCCAAGGGTGCTACCAAATGACCAACACAGGTCGTACAAAATGTTGGAACTTAAGTACTTACACGATACCTAAGGCTTTACCTTGTCAGGTTGCAACACCTTGCAAACCATTCGACTGAATTATTGAACCAAGTCGCAGGCATGCAAGGTGTGCAAATGTAAAATTTTGTTAATACTGATATCTAGTATGATTTTACCCCATATTTTAATGGTCTTATGACTTAACCCCTTAGATACAAAACAAGTTATGTTACGAATATATTACTCAACTTTTCTATTTTATGAGAGAAAGAATTTACTACCAAAGTTGACTCAATAGTGGAATCAAGTCCTTTAATTCTTAAATTTTATTTAAAAGAGTTAAAATAACTTTCATTACTCTTTTTGACAGTTTTATTTTTTTTTACGGACTCAGGAATTCCCTACTGAATCCAACCCTCCCTATTTATCCGGGCTTGGGACCGGCACTGAGGTGGGTGGGTTGCCCCTGCCACACCTCAGTGGCTAGGTTAAAAATGTTTGTTCCTGGCAC
Organism: Macrobrachium nipponense; assembly: GCF_015104395.2. Taxonomy (NCBI): domain Eukaryota; kingdom Metazoa; phylum Arthropoda; class Malacostraca; order Decapoda; family Palaemonidae; genus Macrobrachium; species Macrobrachium nipponense. Next base: position 142,417,906 of record NC_087202.1, on the reverse strand, counting down.
CAAAGGAACAGTAGCTCTTCTTGTCAAATCTCTCTTCGTTTCAGTCTCGTCCACATCAGTGGAAAGAAAGAAACAAGCAATAGAGAGAGAGAGCGAGATGAGAGAGAGAGAGAGAGAGAGAGAGACGAGAGAGAGAGAAGAGAGAGAGAGAGAGAGAGAGATATTCGTCTTTCCTGTGAAGGAGTCAGAAGTCCTCCACCCAGGCACAACAGCCCTTTATTGTCCCCCGAAGTATCGCTTCTTCTGATGCCCTTTATTCTGGATGATTTCGAGGACCTCATCGAAGAAGGCTAGAACGTCCTCTTCCTGTCCCCGAATCGTGCAGACGTCCGAATTGTCCATTTTGGGCCCCCTTGGAAAGTGACATTGTGTGTGCTGGTCATCCTCTTTGATGTTTTGGCCTCCTTGCCGATGACCATAGCTCGTTCTTCCCAGTCGAGGACTGTCTTGTAGAAAACAGTTTCCGATCTTTGTCAGTTTTTGGGCGATTTTGACTCCTCTGTGGCGTCAGTTTCTGCCATGTCTTCTGTCGAGAGTCGGCCTCAAGATCTCCTTAATGTCTCGACAAGCCTCCTCGACGTCGTCCAGTTTGGCTTGTATGATGAACAAAGGCCTCCCGTCTTCTTGCGCATGATGATCTTCACGTTGTGCGTCTTCTCGATCCTCCTGACATTGGCTCCATTGGGTCCTACCACAAGCCCCTTGTGTTGGGCGTCGATTTCCAGGCGATATTTGCCTGCACCAGTTCGGGTCAGTCCTTCCGTCATGATGTCACAGTGCCTCA
>NC_087202.1:142322122-142409622 GCF_015104395.2 Macrobrachium nipponense | reverse complement strand
ATGTAAATTTCTAACTGGAATATTAGTATTAAAATAGTATGCGTCCATGTATCCCACTGCCTGTTAATCTGGGAATCAGGTATGTAATTACTTGGTAAGTTACTTATATAAAAATGATATTTTTATAATAAGGTGAATTTTTTTATTTACTTACCAAGTGATTACATAATGGGAGCCCTCCCACCTCCCATGCTATGGACATAGAGCACAAAAATTGTTCTGTTCAGCTACGTTGTACCTGTTCTTCCCCAAAACTGGGTGGGGCGAGTTATCTGCATCCAAAACAAAAGAGCACTACCATGATAGCTATGTAATTACTTGGTAAGTATATAAAAAATTTATTTTTATCATAAAATGTCATTTTTGTTCATACAGTCCCCTTCAGGCGAAATACTCTTCCAGCAACTGATGTCTTCCCAGTTATTGATGGTTTATTTCCGGTGAAAATGTTCTGTCTATTATTATTGTTATACATACATACATACAATACATACATATATATATATATATATATATATATATATATATATATATGTATATATATATATACATACACATATATATATTGTCTATCTAAGTCATCCTATTCGACTGGGTGGTTTTTTATAGTGTGGGGTTCCGAGTTGCATCCTGCCTCCTTAGGAGTATATCACATCACTTTTCCTACTATGTGTCCTGGAGCTACTTCAGCCTCTACTTTTTCCAGATTCCTTTTAAGGGAACCTTGGATTGTGCCTAGAGTTCCTATGATTATGGGTAAAATTTCCACTGTCATATCCCCATATCCGTTCTTATTTCTGTTTTCAGATCTTGATATTTATTATCCATTTTTTTCCCTTTCTTTCTTTTCAACTCTGCTGTCCCATGGTATTGTGACATCGATGAGTGATACTTCTTGATTTTGTCAATCAACTTCTCGTCTGTTCTGATACCATAGTTCCAGAGGATCTTTTGCTGATCATTTTCTATCACTCCCTCAGGTTGGTGCTCGTACCACTTATCAGTGCAGGTAGCTGGTGTTTCTTACACAGGCTCCAGTGGAGGGCTTTTGCTACTGAATCATACCTCTTTTGTACTGGTTCTGTTCTAGCGCTGGACAATCGCATGCTATGTGGTTTATGGTCTCGTTTTTTCATATTGCACTTCCTGCATATGGGTGAGATGTTATTTCCATCTATCGTTCTTTGAATATATCTGATTCTTAGGGCCTGATCTTGTGCCACTGTTAGCATTCCTTCTGTTACCTTCTTGAGTTCTCTCTCAGTAGCTAATGCCTTGTTTCATCGCTGGCCAGTTCTTTATCCTGTCTCATGTACTGTCTGTGTATTGGTTTGTTGTGGCATTCTTCCATGCTGTTTGTCATTCTCCTGTCTCTGCATATTTCTGGTTCTTTGTCTATTTTATCAGTCCTACTTCCCATGCACTCCTGAGCCACTTGTTTTCACTGGGTTTCAGATATTGCCCCAGTGTTCTGTTCTCAATGTTGACACAGTCCTCTATGCTTAGTAGCCCTCTCCCTCCTTTCTTTCATGTTATGTATAGTCTGTCCATGTTTGCTCTTGGTTGTAGTGCTTTGTGTATTGTCACATGTTTCCTAGTTTTCTGGTCTATGCTGCGGAGTTCAGATTTCGTCCTCTCCACTACTCCTGTGCTGTATCTGATTACTGGTACTGCTCATGTGTTCATGCCATTGAGGTATGACTTCAGTATCACCTTAAGTCTCTGCATATATTCTTTCCTGATTGTGTTCTTCATCTCTTGGTGTTTTATATCCTCTCCTATTATTCCTAGGTATTTGTATGCTGTTTCATCTGTGTGTTCGATGTTATTCCCATCTGGTAGCTTTATCCCTTCAGTCCTTGTCGCTTTGCCTGTTTGTATGTTGACCAAGACACATATTCTATTCCAAACTCCATCCTGATGTCCCCAGATACAATCCTTACAGTATGGATTAGAGTATCTATTTCCTTGATGCTCTTACCATACAGCTTGATGTCGTCCATGAACAGCAGATGGTTAATTCTGTTGCGTCTATTCTTGAGTTGGTACCCAGCATCCATCTTCTGCACTACTTTTGTCATGGGGAATCATGACTACCATGAAGAGTAGAGGTGACAGTGAGTCGCCATGATAGATTCCTCTCCGCTGTTAAGCTCTGCTAGTGTTATTCCAGAGGTTGTAAGAATTGCATTCCAGTTACGCATTTTATTTTTAGGAAGCTGATGGTGTTTTCCTCTGTCTCAAATATTTTCAGGCATTCTATTAGCCGTATGTGGTATCATGTTGAAGGCTTTCTTATATTCAAATCTTGCCATGCTTAGGTTAGTTTTCTTTCTTTTGCTGTTCTTCTTTATCATTTTGTCTATCAGGAGCTGGTCTGTTGTGCCCCATACACGTCCATCTGCAGCCTTCTGTTGGAGGGGATGTTGTTTGTATCCTCTAGATAGTTGCATAGCCTTTCACTGATGATATTTGTTAGTAACTTCCACATAATTGGTAGGCCTGTAGTTGTTTGCTATAATCCCTTGTTCTTGTCTTTCTGTACTCAGGATGTTTTACCAGTGGTCAATCATTTGGGTATATGGTAGTTTGTGATACAATGCTAGAGTTATTCTGCTATTTGTGCGTGTAGGGCCTTGAAGGTTTTAAGCTAGTATCCATGGAGTTCTTAATTACCTGGGGCTTTCCAGTTGGGCATTTTCTTTAGTTGGTGTCTGATTATGGCTGTCGTGATCTCGTCGGATCTTCGTTTTATTCTCCAAATTTCTTCTGCCTTGAATCCCTGGAGCCATGTTGCATGTTTGTTGTATGATACAAGTTTGCTCCATATGTTTTCCCAGTCTCTAACTTGGTTCGAATTCATGAATTCCCTGGTGGTTGTCTTCCCTTCTTAGTTGGCTGTATAGTCTTTTTCTGGTTGGTTCTGAATAGTTTGTTCCTTTGGTATTCTTTATTCCTGTTCATGTACCGTTATACCACTATTGTAGCCTGCACTTGAATATTTTGTAGATACTATATTGCAGCTATCAGCAGTCTTATTAGGCATTAACCTAAAGTAACCTGTACATAATACTTAATGTTTAACTTAAGAAATTTACCTAAAGATGCATCCGTCTGAAGTTGTGCATGTCAGTATATTGTTTTCTATGAAGCAAGATTAATTTTATCAATTATTACGCTGGTTTTCTTCTTTCAGATCCATACCTTATCTTGTTCCTGTCCAGAAAAATGTAGTCTGCAGACATCACTTAGACAAGGGAAATGGATGCTGTAAGTAATGAGTAATGAATTTGTGTGGAAAAATTACCTTTTTCTAATTGTAATTTTACTTTTATTATTTGTGAGAGTTCGAGATTGTATTGCATTCGTCAACGTCTCCCTTTGTTAATATTCAAAAAACTTGTTCAGTTATATGAGGACTTTGTTTTTCTCAAAGGTTTTACACTTTTGAAATTCTGAACAACAATTTTTAGTTTTCTGTTCAAGGAAAACTATTGAGTTTTTCCTTTCTTGTCCCCGTCCGCACTTTTTCTGTCCGTCCTCAGATCTTGAAATCTACTGAGACTAGAGCGCTGTAAATTGGTATGTTGACCATACACCCTCCAATCATAAACGTACCAAATTGCAACCCTTTAGCTTCAGAAGCTTTTATTTTTATTTAAAGTTAAATTTAGCCATGATCGTGCATGTGGCACCACTATAGGTGCCAGCTCATCGGTTACAGCTGTGAATTTCATTGGGTGTAGCTGCAAATATTTTACAGCATTATATGCTGTACAGAAAACTCAACTGCTGAAGACACCGGCACTCTTTTTACTTGTTTATATATGTATGTATCTGGATTACTAAGCTGTTACTATTTCGTTTATTGTTTCACCTGTAAAGGCTTAATTTGAGATGGACCCCTCATGATTGGCATAAAGCTAATTGGCCTTAAGTAAGGATTTGTCCCCATAGAGGTGTAGTGCCATCAGTGCACCTCAATGTATTACTCGTAGGCATTTCTTAAGGTTATTTGCAGTATCCCTTCTGCCCTTCTCTGCTGCAATGCCTTTCGTTCCTTTTATTGTACCTCCATTCATACTCTCTTTCTTCCGTCTTCATTTCCTTCACCTCCTTGAAAACCTTCTCGTTCCTCACAGGTTCCCTTTCAGTGCTGAATGACCTCACAGATCCTAGCACTCGGCCTTTTTAGCCTCAAATCTATATACCATTCCATTCCTAAGGAATAGTCGGAAGAGCTGTTGGTTAAGGGTGTTCAAAGAGAAAGCCACAGGAGGACTTACGCTGAGAGAGTGAGATCCACAAGCTGCCTCTGTAACTCTTGTTGTCCTGAGGATGAGCTGTTTGGGTCCCAGGAAGACCTTTGACCTGTCTCGTCATAAGAGAAAGAAGCGCAGTGACAATTCAGGCGGACCTTCATATCAAATGATATTTTCCACACCCTGACCGCATTCTGGGCTGTTCTGGAAAAGATGGCGCTCATTCTCCAGACTGTGAATTTCTTCGGAAAAAGTGCTGAGATCAGAGGAACGTTAATGTGCAGTCAGTGTGCTTCCCTGTGGAACTTCTCCAAAGCTCCAGAGGTCCTTAGTTCCTCACACCATTAGCCTGTGGAACAGTCTCCCGACTGATACGTAGTCCATGGGAAATAAGTGAAAAAAAGGTGGCGGGTATAAAAAATAGATTGCAGTAATAGTTGTTTTATTGCATGAAAATGTTATATAGACACATAGTAACATAATCCAAAATGGGACAAATTCTGCCATTGTAAAATTGAGTAATTCCCACTTCTAACCTTTTCGGTGGTGGATTTTTTCATATTTTTTTACAAGTGTTTAAAATATAATTTTGTCTATCATTTGCTTCAATACCTTATAAACTACTAATTTAACACTAGAATGTTATAGAATTGGTCTTTAGAATGGAGCTTTTGCTTTATTTCGGCATTTTTTTCTTTACATGCTAATCTTTCGTAAAAGAGATGCTAAAGAGAAAATATAGTACACAATTTCACTACCATGCAAAGTAGGTGAAAGCGTGGGTTCTGTCAAATCACACTACGTAGTTTGTTCTATTGCTTGAATGTGTTATTGCGTCCATGGTAATAAAAAAGGTCAATTCTACCATCTTGAATTTTTGTACTTCCACATTCAAAATGGAGGACATTTTCATTGTTAGTGCTGGAATCTCCTAAAAATTCAATTTTCAATATTTGAATATACTGATTGCATATTAATAGGAAACATATTTAGAATTGGTTCATTTCAAACACCTGCAGTCACCTGGATCAAATGGAGCTGCACTTAATATTTAGAAAAAAAAATATCCTGAAAATTGACTTGGGGATTACATGTCTGTAAAAGATACAAGATAACCTAAAATGACAAACAGCTCCTTGCATTGATTTATCAGCTCCTTGCAGTAATAGAAATATAAAAGAAAAAATAAAAGCTGCAATTATTTGGCTCAAAGTGCCTCCACAAACTAAATTAGTAAAGTGCAGTGTTTTCATCTATTGATATGTTAACACAAGTGCCAGCTTGACACTCCTCACAAAAATCTGTCTGGGGGTATAGCCCATCCTTTACAGAAGCCTTTAAAGGTATTTGCATCTGATTATACTTTCAGTAAGACATTAGTAGCAGGGCTGTTATCCATTCCATCGTGCAAGGAACCGAGTTTTTTTCCATTTCTCTTCCAACCGTAATCATCGGGTTTAAAATCCGTATTTCCTAGCCAGATTTGTGTTTGATAATAAACACGAAATGAGTAATATTTAGCTGTTCACTCCTAGGCGGCAAGTCCTTTTAACATCAACAGTTCTCGAACTCTTGATTGACTTTGCCCCCAGAACTTTTTCTCAGTCATCAAGAGACGCACAATCCGTGCTAGAACTGAAGATCTGAATAATTGCTATTTTTCTTACCTTTTTGATGTCTGTCAGGAATGCCACTGCATTCCCTACCTGATTCCCCCACATATTTGTCTCCACAATTGCTGCAATTGATTATGTATACTCCCTACATCATCTGTATTACTGTATTCTCCTTCCAATTCATTTTTAGATACTTTATTTTTAAGGTCTTTTTTATATTATATGAATGATATTCGTACAATCTGAAATTAGTTTCTACCCTTTCCAAAGAAGAAGAAAAGAGGTCGCGCCTTGCTTCAAACACCGAAACAGAATACACTTTTAAGATTTAAATTATTTTACTTTTATTTTTAAGAGACTAATATCTTATCAAAACTAACTCACAGACCTACAATCTTTCACATTTTTTGATCTTATTATACATTCCGGTAATATGTATTGCTTGGCCCAAAAAATCACCTTCATTATCTGAATGCTTCTGTATTGAATGAACATTACCGTTTTATTTTTTTTAAACCAAAGAATGCTCTTTTTTTTACACACACACACACACACACACACACACACACATTTAAGCACATCTTGCAGCCACATCTATAAACGCACGGAAAATAATGTATAAATATCTGTTGTGTGGGGATATTCGCCTTAAAAAACCATCCCTTTTTTCGTAACCAATTCCAGACAGACTATAGACAGCATAAATAAGTCTCCTTTCAGACAATACATCTCTTCGACTCTTGAGAAATGTCTCTTCAACGGCGACACAAATATCCGAATTTCCATTATCAGTCCGTTCGAGGATCCTGACGACACTATGTTCGCTTCTGGCTTGTTGGTATGAAGGCTTCTAGGTGTCATCCTAAAGTTTTACAATGAATTTTTATGTAGTTTGTCCGAAATTGGACACGAAAAAGGCATTGTTTTTTTTAAGGCAAACATTCCCCACAACAAATATTTATGCATTATTTTCCTTTTGTTTATATATATATATATATATATATATATATATTATATATATATATATATATATATATATATATATATATATATATGTATATATTTTATATATATCGGTGCAATAGGTCTTATTTCTTACTTTGACTTCTATCAGTGCTTTCACACAAGCGCAATCTAGTTTGGATATATAAAAGGTCCTTCAATGATGGAAAATTGCCTTAGACAGAATATCCAGACCACTTCCGTTTTGCAACTGGAAAGGTTTCAGTTAGGACAGTCCTTGAATGTGGATTGGATACAGACAGAATATTGTCCAAATTTCTCTGTCACTTCAGTAAACTGAGACCTCTTCATATTATCATGTAAACAAAGCTAAAACAAATTATGTAAAATCTAGTATGAATAAAAAGTGTGAAGAGATGCCTCGTGAAACAGTTAATTGAAATCTAAAGAATAGGGATGAAATCACAAAGAGCTACTTTGCATGCTAAATTTATTTGCAGAATAATCATGAAACATATTTCAGAAATAACAAAAGTCTTCAATTTGCGATTATGATGAAAAGAATAGTTTCACTCAAATTTGGAATCCTAATGGGTCTCAGTCTAGCAGGGAACAGCCCCAGTTCTCATTCCTCTCGTTGCAAAGTTAGCCATGAAGTTTGGCGGTCGGTCTGATCATCCCGGTTCCTCTCCTGAAAAGATAAGATCAAAGGCTTCAAAACATGAAGTCAAAGAACGAGAAAAATTGTGGTAGTATTCTCAAAAATAGGCATCATTCATCAACACTGTATGATTCTTTGATTGGACTCTTAAAGGGATTTCTATATGATGATACCTATCAAGTCTGATAACAATCAGCTGAAAAAAGGAAAAGAGATTATAAAAAGAATGGCAATAACAACAATACAAATGACCTACGTCCCAAGCACATGGTAACGACCCAAGAGGGGATCTTAGATGAATAGCCATGAGAAGAAAAGGTCCCATGACCAGCAGCTGAATAAAGTATTGCTTCTTTTCATTTCAAGGCCTAATGGAAAGAGCAGAATAAAAGGGGAGGGATAAAGACTGGGATTTAAACCTGGAGGAAGTGGGGAGGGAAGAAAGGATAGAAGCCTAAGGGTGGGAAAAATGGGAAGCAGTATTAAATTACCTAGGATGTTAACAAAAAAAAAAATCTCCCTAAATCATGCAGTCCAACTACTGTTTATTCACACCCAGTAAACATGTGTAGCGGAGGTTTGTGAGAAGAGGGTGATACTCTCGAGTCTAAGAGAATGGATGCTGCCAATTAGTTACTTATAGAAAACTGAAAATAAGGCCACCCTGCAATAAAAAGGAGAGCAAGATTTGGAGAAAGGCTTAAACAAGGTAGAAAGTAGGACCTAGAGGACGGATGACAAGGATAACAGGTCCTTCAGAAAAAGTCGCAAAAGAAGCGGGAGCTATAGAAGATGTAACAAATGAAAGATTTTCCTCAAGAAGAGGTGACAATGGAAAATAAAGCCTAAAAAATGACCTGAGATAAGACCAGTGATCAGATGAACTACCTTTCATTCAATCACGTTGAGAGGAGGAACTAAAGGATGAAGCCCTTGAAAGAAAGTACCATGACGATGACCGCTAACAGCGATTAGAGTGGAGATGTTGCATTTTCAATCTCAATAAAAATAGTAAATTGTTAAGTAACTATCAACAGAACAATGGAGTGTCTCTATTATTATTCAAAAGATGAAGAAGACCGCTATTCAAATGGAACAAGCCCACCACAAGGTCCATTGACTTGAAATTCAAACAGGTAAAGATTCTGGTGTTTATCAGGAAGAGAGGACGTCAAGGGGAATATGGATAAAAAGAGATCCTATTTACTAAAAGAATGAATAAAGATTAAATTAAACAGGTAAACAGACAAAACCCTATGCAGTCACACAGATGAACAGCATCAAATCAAGGAAATGGAACTCTTTCTTACCATTACCGACCGTTGCCGTGCCGTTGCCGTGGCGTTGCCGTTGCCGTTGGCGTTGCCGTTACCGTACCCATTACCGTTGCCATGCCCGTGAGGATCCACGCAACAGAGACAGTTCTTCTCGACCACAGAATTTGAAGACCTTCCCGGGACACACGTGGGGACCGTCTTTTCGGAAGCAGTAGCCTCCAGCACCTGTGCACCTGACCGTCTCGTCGCAACCTTTGATCGTCGACGAAAAAACAATTTTCGCCAGTATTATTATATTATTATTATTATTATTATTATTATTATTATTATTATTATTATTGTTATTATTCAAAAGATGAAGAACCATATACAAGGCAGTTAAAGGGGCCAATGACTTGAAATTTAAGCTTCCAAAGAATATGGTCCTCATTAGGAAGTAAAGGGAAATACAGAAAGAGGGGATCTCAATTATTAAGAAAAAAAAATACATAAATACATTAATGAATCGATAAAAATGCATTCAAATTCAAGGAAAATAACATTAGGTAATGATGCCTGCATCTTCTTGGCTGGAACTTCTGAAGAAGTTCCAATTGCACGACATCCTCAGTAAGGAGACTGTTCCTCTGTCCAGTGGTGAGGAATAAAAGACCTCTACAACTGTCATAGGTATATATATATATATATTATATATATATATATATATATATATATATATATATATATATATATATATATATATATATATAGATATATATATATCTATATCTATATATATATATATATCTATATATATATATATATATATATATATATATATATATATATATCTACATATATATATATATATATCTATATATATATAATATATATATATATATATATATATATAATATATATATAGATATATACTATATATATATATATATATATATATATATATATATATATAATTATATATATATATATAATTATATATATATATATATGTATCTATATATATATATATATATATATTCTATATATATATATATATATATATATATTATATATATATATATATATATATATTGGAGGGGTGACTAATGTAAAGAGCAATCTGGTATCCCATCTTAGCCCAGGTCGGAAGTAAAAAGGAAAGGAATGGAAGGAACAGGTTGAGTGTTCTATCAGTCAGGAAAAACAGAAGCAGGGGAGAATCCTAAAGTTTGGCGGTAGAAAGTAGTAAATGGAAAATATTCCAGAACAGATTTGGGATCTAATCTTACCATTGAAGAAGAGGATTATTCACTCAACTCCCTTGCAACAGGAGCAGCTGTCTCCTACGCAACCATTGGGGTCGAGAACACCTGTGCAGTTGCCTGATTCAGAAGAAGCAATGCACAAAAAAAAAAAAAAAAACCTACCCTCCAACATCTCCGCAGGCAGGTAATGTGTCACAAGTAGAAGTATCTGAAAAGATGAATGACTTAATATTAGTTGTTGTAGTACTCAGAGGATGAAGACAAAGAACCTATTCGTATGGAACAAGCCCACCAAAGGGGTCGTTGACTCGGAATTCCAGCTTCCAAAGAATATTAAGGTGTTCATTAGGAACAGTTAAGAGCAGGTAGAGGGAAATAGACAAAAAGAGGAGATCTTACTTACTAATGAAGAAATAATAGATATCAGATGATACAGACAGACACAATAGGAGCACCTTTAAGAGCCGAATGACATCATCATACTAGCTCCCAGTGCTGGGACTTGGGCCGGAATTAAATGGTTTTCATTCTTATATATTCATTATTCTAAGCACTATGAGCATTGATAACTTCACCTGTGTTCCTAAACAAATAATCCCAAAGGTACAATTAAATTCAAAAAGAAAAGTGTGAAGAAAAGGAAAAGTTTTGAAGGAGAAGGCCTCATCATAAGGACGAAAAGGAAGAGAGTCGGTCACACCAGAGAGAGACTGAAAAGTTTCCTTGATTCAACTTACAATTTTGTCTTCGGGTTTTAGTGATGTCCTTAACACCAGATGTACTTACCTGTAGTCTGAAATAGAAGCAAAAATAAAACTATAAAAACTTAGCATCACCTGGTATTGAGAGTTATTGCCTCAAACTAAATGGACAGGAAAATAAAGGTACAAATTATAACAATATTGGGCACAATTATATTGTCAGCATCTTTTGATATTAAACTAAAAAATGATACAGAGATGGAACCCTCTTCATATGGAAAAAACCTACCAAAGAATATTAAGGTGTTCAGAAGGAAGAATTAAGAGGAGGTAAGGGGAAATACAGAAAGAAGAAATCTCGCTTATTAAAAAAGAAGAGAAAAAATAAATCAATTAATAGATGAAAGAGTATTATCATACAAGGAGGATAGTATTAGGCTAATAATGCCAATTAAAGTGTGACAAAGACAGAGGAGAAGAAACTGGACGTATCAAAGATGTCTGACGTAACAAGGGAGGATGCTACGATTAGGAATGATGGTATCAGAGGGTCAACAAAGGTGGTTGAAATATCGAAGAGACAAGTGCAGGAAGGAGGGAACTCACTGAGAAGGTACGACGGACACCTTCAACTGAGGAGGGAGGATGATCATACTGGAACGCATAGATCCTATGGAGATGGAAGTACTACAGGGCAAAAGAAGAAGGCGAGGAGGAAGACCAAGAAAGAGATGGATGGAGAGATTGTGTTTTTGTGTGTGTGTGAGAGAGAGAGAGAGAGAGAGAGAGAGAGTGTGTGAGAGAACGGACTTGATGAAGCAGAAGAGCACTACAGAGGTCGAAGAAAGAACGAGGCGTATCCCAAACAGCGAACCCCACTGGTCTAAAATGAGAAGAAGGGAGAATAAGAAGAATAAGAAGAAGAAGAAGAAGAGGAAGAGGAAGAAGAAGAAAACGTGAAGAAGAGGTGAAAGCTTTGCGCTTGTTTAAAGTGAATGAGTAACCCATATTCAGTTATACATTATATCAAGACAATATCCTATTATTATTTTTAAACAGTGCAAATGTAAACAATATTTACATTTCTTTCATCATGGGTCAAAGTATGGAACGTCTGTGAAAAAAATCTTATGCTTAAAAGCAACGCTTTCAAGATTGAGAGAGAGAGAGAGAGAGAGAGAGAGAGAGAGAGAGAGAGAGAGAGCTGCTTTCGCTATCCACTATATCTTATTCTTGTATTTGTGGTCTAAAGTAAAGATATTTGCCTTCAATTTTCCTCCCATTAAAATTCGAGCTAAGTCCAGGGAAAGATCTGAATGGAAAATAAATCGTTGATGAAAAAATTATTCATCAACAAATTATTTTCTCTTTAGATTTTTTCCATCGACTGAGTTAAACTTTAACTGGGAGAAACATTAATGGCCAATTTCCTCAGCTTTCTTAAACTACGCAGACAAGAATAAAGTAGAGTTCATTGAGAAATAAGCTATTCAAGTCTCTCTCTCTCTCTCTCTCTCTCTCTCTCCAAAGTATTAATTTAAAGCTTAAGATTATTCCACAAAAGCTTATTTTGACCTGTTATAAAACAAACGTAAGCATCTTTAAATTTACACATTTTAGAATCAACTTTTTTGTGGTTTTCTGGATACAGAACTGAACATTAAGCGAGAAGAAGAAGAGTTCGAGACTAAAACTGACAGACAGACAGACAGACAAACAAAAATACTACCTGGCAGACGCAGCAAGAAATGAGCAGGGTCGCGAAGACCACACAAACGCTTGAAACTATCCATCGTTGGACCGGAAAAAGAAGAAGAAGGAATGCTTGATTGTTCCGGTTGAACTCAGAGAGAACTTCGGTTCTTCGTCGGTTTTTCTTCGGCTCTTTGGTTCTCGGAGAAGGCGAAAAATCACTCTCGACTGACGACGGTCTGCCCTCTCCTCTGGTTTTTGTAGCCCCTCTGCACCGTCCGTCAGGGTTGGTTGACCTTCAGAATTGTGGCACTGGTGAAGCCACGTGTGACGTGTGATGGCTGATTAGCATTAGATTTTTAGGTCGCGTGAGGGCGTTGGGGGAAACTGGTGGGCGTTGTAAGTACAGAATCATTATTTTGAGCGAGTACCATTAGGCTTGAAACGAACACCAAAAACTCCCTTCCTAAACTGAAAAGTTTATAGCAAACAGAATTACAGACTTATTTGTTGGTATTTTTAAACTTAGTATTTCATACTACCATATTTAACGAATACAAACGGAACACGTTAACTTTAAAAAAAATTAAAATGCTTTTATTGAGTTTTTGAGATATCCCAAAAATAAGTATTTTGCACTCAAAATGGAATCAACTCACAAAAAAAAAAAAAAAAAATGTAGTTTTATCAAAATTTCAAAGAATTTTAAGATCAAGGGTCAACTGAGCCATTTTGAGATGATTTTTATACGGTTGTAACCCTTGAGTATAACCGTAAGATCTGCTAGGGCGACCTAGTTGGAACTTAGGATTGTGCTAAACGAATCAGGGCGTCTGAAAAGACTCAGGGTGTCTCAGAAGACTCAGTGTCTGGAAAGACTCAGATTTGTCCATGTAACAATTTTTTCTTTTCCCTAAAGAAATTTGGACGAAACCACAACCTGCTGGTTTACATCGAGCGCATGAAAGGAAATAACTAGAGAATTTTACGTTGAGCTCTGCAATTGCAAGAATTCTCTCATGTGATAGAAAACACGTTCAGGGATCAGAGAATCGAATTCCCGATGCCCTTTCACGGATAAAGACTTGATCACAACCTTGCTCCTCTCCCGTCGCCCTTGTCGTCTTTTCAATGGGTCTGCATGGATTTTTTTTTTTTTTTGTAGTAAGTTGTACATTAAAGAGATGTGAGGATGAGTATGAGTGTATTTAGCTTGGAGTTTGGTTTATTAGCTCCTAGGTAGCTTCTTAGTTTGGAATTTAAGGTTTTTGTCTTTTGACCCAAGGGATAACCTGTAGTGACCTAAATACGAGCGGTCATAACAAGTAGGCCGATATGGGAGGGTCTGTTTTGTGTAGATTCACTGTTATTGGCTGAATTGGAGACATTCATTGTCTCTGGTGATAACTATTTTGTTTTGTACCAGTGAGTTCTGGTTTAGTCTTCTCTGTTGGGTAGACTGCAAGTTTTCATTGTGTGACAATTCAGTTTTTGATATTAGTGTGTTTGTGTAATGGTGGTATTAATTAGAAATTTTATTTCAGGTTTCAGGATCGATACTTTCCTTTTTCCTACCTATGTATATGTTTGGTGTTGACTTTAAAGTAATGTGTTAATACTTTTTTTACAGGATTCATATTTTGCATAGTTTAAAGAAAATGTATTTATTGGAATAATTTTGTTTTGTTTTAGGGGAGGAAGGTATTAAAAAAGCTTATTAAACTATTTTTTATTTACCTTTTGTAAATTTAGATCAGCCTTGTTTTCTAGGTTTAATAGCTACTTTTGAAAAGCCATTTCGTGGCAGGATAACATCGTTTTATTGCCAGTGTTTAACTAAATCAAGTTGTCTTTGTCTGTAAATTAAATTTTGAATATGTGAAAAAAGCTTTGTCTAATTCTTTTTATATACGTTTATTTTATGCTCCTTAGACTTCAAAGTTTTGGTTTCATCTTCATTTTACTTATCATTGTCATTTGTGCAAAATACGACAATGGCTTGTGCAATACTGTGATGAATTAGGGTTATTATTATTTTATATAAAAGAGATTTCTTTCTGCATTTCCCTTTACTTCGTCTATTTCTAACTTCTTCCTCGAGAACACCATATTCTTTTGTAGCTAAAATATTTGTGTTAGACTTGTTCCATACGAATAGGGTTCTTCATCTTCTGAATAATAATAATAATAATTAATAATAATAATAATAATAATAATAATAATAATAATAATAATATCAATAATGATGATGATGATGATGATAAAGACTTCAGTCATAAATTACGTTGATGTAGACTACTCATTAAAAAATGTCTAGACTCTAAATCACATGGCTGTGAACTTTCCGGTTATAATTATTTCCTCGAGGTTAGAGCTGGCAAGCTTTCATAAGCGCATACATCTATACAAATTTGAATGCATATGCTTTTTAAACCATTTCCCTGCACGATCCGTCCGAATGTGATTAAAAACTAAAGACTGACATTAGCAGGACATCTGTGGAATACATCAATTAGATCCGCCTCTTCCTACACACCTACATTACATTTACGTCCAATAACTATGACTCAATCCGTTTTATATCATATATATTATATATATATATATATAATATATATAGTATATATATATATATATTATATATATATATATAGTATATATATATATACACATACATATACAAATATGTGTATTATATACATGTATGTGTAAGGGAATTCTTCCCTAACAATTGGGAAATTGGTGCGTAGTTAGAATTATGCATGTTTTAGTTTTTCCCATTACTCGTAGATGGCGCCCCTTGAACCCTTCTGGTTGGGACTCAAACCAGATACGTAAATCTTAACTATTTTTATTTAATACCTTTCTTATAATTATTATTATTTCGTAAACTGTTGTTTTGAATAATTATCCCTTTTTATCTCATATGTTTCATTTCGAATACGATGCTATTACTAATATTCTATTTTCCTTGCTCCTACTACTTCACCCTCCTTGCCCTCTCCCTCGCTACTTTACCCTCCTTGCCGACTGGCGCAGCTTTCTTCGCCGCCTCTTGATGACATTTTATTTAGACAATTAGTTCCTTCTGCTTCTGCTTCATCAAGCAACAGTAAGCTCTCGGGATATTACCGGTCATACCTGTGACTTGATAATTGTTTTATATGGAGTGATTTCATTTGAAGTGCATCTCATTTTTAAATTGCTAATTCATGTGTTTCTTTAGCCACACAGAGGTAGTGCACCATTTCCCCCTACCGACGTTGGTGTCTTAATTGATGCAAGTCTGCATCCCATTTGTTGTAAGTTGGACACTTGGATGATATTCAAGACAGCTGCTTCAAATCACCATAAGGGCTGTACGGACTTGTGTGAATGTTGACAGCAGTTGATGACCGCCATTAATAGAACGCTGAAACTAGTCTCGTCGCCACAAACATACGCCAGTTTACAGCAGGAGCCCAACTACGTATCCACTTCAGTTATCCGGAAAACTTCTGTGATATCAACTACGCCCGAGAAATGCTTACAAATTGATTATTGTGTACTGCTACAGCAAATCAGAACCTAATGTTTATTGTGTTATATATTATTGTTTTATTTCACTTTTTGATTTATGCATTTTAATGGTTATACTAATCTCTGCTGAAGTGGTAGTAATTGGTGGTTATTATATCAGAAAAGCCACTACACACTTCGGAACCACCGTTTCCTTTATAGTGTGTGAGTCTACAAATGGATACAAATACATACATAGTTAAATATGAGTAGGGAAAAAGACCCCATTTCGGCTCAACCTCAACATCCGACCCACAGGCGATAAACCCCATAAGCTTGCCTTTATCTTAACCTCACGCACATTGACCATTAACGACTCCACAGGAAAAACTGACGCCTTGTGAATACCCAACCCCATTTTGGCTCAAGATATACTCTACGGATGAAAAAAAAACATTTCTGCACAAATATGAATATGAGTGAAAAAATTCTAAGTCCCTTAACCTAACCTAACCCAACCTAACCTATCCTAGCCCAACCTAACCTACCCAATGTTACAGTACGGTTGATAACTAACACGCTGGAACAGAAATTTTAAGAATGTCAATTTCGGAATGATAGACTATTAGAAGAATATTCACAAAGGATATATGAAGTATGGGAACAATGCTGATATGTGCACATAGAACAATCCAGGTGTATTTTACCTTTCACACCAGAGCTGACAGTTAACCCGGTCGAAACGAGAAGAATAGGTACAGAGGGGTGTCATCTATCGTCGGAGCGTCTATCCCCTCTGCTTTAAACATTCGTTATCAGTTATGACTCTTCTTATCACCCGACTTCCAATCTGAAAACATTTCGTCGTTTGGAATATTTGAAATAGTATCTCGTTGCTCACTGATCACTCCTGTGTAAATGGTGTACTGATAAAACCTCTTTCATTCCCGGACAGTATATTCCTTATTAGCTGTCAAAAGAAGATAATCAAATTTCTGTGTTACTTTTCCACGTAGAAACATACCCAAAGAGGACTCTAAAGTGTGAGATGTAAAGACTAAAGGTTTATTTCTACTTAACGGTAATATAAATCCTCCTACATCAACTGAGGCGAATATTCCTAAATATCTAATTAACGGCCCTAACGTGCCTTTTAAAGACATTTCTAATTCTCTAGTATCCATCCATTTCACCCTCTAATGTCACACTGATTTATCCTAGCTTAATCGATTGATAAATACCTTCCGTATCCCCAAAAAAAACATTATGTGAGGCTTTAGCACTGGCCCTGCCAATCTAATCGTTATCCTCATACAGCGAAATTTCGACCGGTAGCGAATCCTCCATATCCTCGGTCGTGAACTAAAAATGAAAACATGTCTCCCCCTTTTAAAAGCATTGTAAGGGATCATGTTTCATGCCTGGCCCCGATTGCTTTTCATATGATAATTGCGTTATTCTCCCGGGAATGTACTTTGAATATCATATATAATGTTCCCGTTAATATTGATACGTATACTTACTTAACTCGCAGTGTTCGAAATATAACCCATTCCTAGCATATTTTCCCGAAAAATTCTTCATATCAACCAAGGCGACTGTTAACTTCCGGGAATACACGTTCAAAATGCCTGATCAATTAATATAGATGCTTTATTCGTTCCGATGATATATGTTTTAAACTGATGAAGCCTCATTCAAAGTGGACATGGCGTTATAGTGTGGGGTAACCCTATTAATCCATAATTTTGCCTTCTCCACATCCAAATGGTTCAACTCTTCATTTATATCTATACCCAAAATCCAGCTGTTATTAGCCATTTCTAACTTAATCTCAAGTCCACCGAATCTAGTAAATACATGTCAATACTTGCTAGATCAAGGAACAAGGGGAAGTAGATAAGTCTACCAACCGATTTAGGAGTCGCCATGAAAACTCGTTTCCCACCTTGCAGCGTCCTGGAAGGTATTAGCTGTGAATGCTAATTTACCAAATGTCTCATCATAATCGATATTAAAACAAAAAAATTCCACTCTGGTCATAGCATAGTCATCGCACTGGGTTTAATTTTCTTTAAAAGTTTTATATATGATTGATAGTGAAATATTGACAAGATTCCACCAACTTCTCATTCAAAATATGGATAACGGATCTGAAAAGTGTTACTTATTCCGTTGACAAATGCTTCCTTACATTTACCAGTATTCAAACGTGATATGCTATCCCATGAAAAAAGCTTCTGATTCAGGAACCTTCTTTAACGTCCATTGCATAGTATTCCCATCTTTTTTCTTTAGAGGAATAACCTGTAAATACCTCGAAAACTGACCTATGACTATTAAAGATATTTATTATCTTCGTTATAAGGAGCCAGTTTAGACATGTCAGTCAGACCACTGCTAACGGCGAATAATGTATTTATGCTGCTAAAACTGCCGGGGTATTCAACATTTTCATATATCTTCTTCTTAGTCACCACTGTTGATAGATAATTTGATATTCGGTTACACCCGTCATATTAGTCCTGAGCTGTTAGCTATCAGGTGCGCTAGCTGTGAGGTGAACCAGTAGATAACTGTATTACTGGATACGAGATAATGGCTTCTTATATATCTCGGAGAATTTGCCACCCTTCTGACGTCCGAATAACTGATGGACCAAAGTTTCAATTTGAACCATGTCTCTATTCTACATTAGAATGTGATGGGAGCAGTTGAGACTGATGTTTCTACTGAATTTACACGAATGGAATACATTCTGCGTTATGAACATGACTGACATTGACGAATGCTGTCCAGCAGTAAACGCGTCTGTGATGTGTTTATTATCACTCGCTTCTAGAAAGCAGTCATCGAGAATGTATAACAGTCCCATGTCAGTCGTCCCTCGATCTATAAATTCAAAGGGGTTTAATAATTATTTACTAACCCTGATCTTCTTCCCTATAGACGAGTACTTCTCTAATGGATGTTCATTCACCCTGCAGTAGATTACTATATTATAGAATTTCTCTTCATACTCTTCAATTATTTCCTGGCAAATCACACTCTTTCCCGAGTTGCTGCTGTACTACCCTGCTATGATAATTCGGGACAGATATGCGAATAGATCTACTGCTTCTGCGGAGAAAAGAATTACTTGCATCTCAAAGGTTCCGATGATGACACTATTCATACAAAGAGAAAGAA
Source organism: Macrobrachium nipponense (assembly GCF_015104395.2). Taxonomy (NCBI): domain Eukaryota; kingdom Metazoa; phylum Arthropoda; class Malacostraca; order Decapoda; family Palaemonidae; genus Macrobrachium; species Macrobrachium nipponense. The sequence goes on along the minus strand of NC_087202.1, from coordinate 142,390,519 downwards.
AGTGTAAAATAAGGGTAGCAAATATTTTATTTACATAGAACAGACAATAGAAAAGAAGGCATTTTTTTGAACCACCCTTGAATAGTCATATCCTAGTAAATTTCTTATTTACAAGCATGGATTCTTCACAGTTTCTCGGATTTGTGCTTGTACTCCAATGATTTTGCCACTCATTACAGATGCTGTGACGTAGCACTGTGCTATTAGTTGATTAATATTCAGGCCAAGATTACGGAGCTTCTCTAACAACGCATAGCTACAGAAGTAGCATCAAGATTCTTCAAAGAAATGAATCCTATGTACTAACACCAGAAACTACAATTTAGGGGTATCCATAGATTAATCAAGGGAAATGTACATGCACTGTTACATGCTACTACTATTCCATAATCCGACAACATAACTTCAATGTTCACACAGTTGCATTATTTTTGTTTCTTTCTTTCCCCCGTCTTGTTATCATCCATATATGAGGCGCCCAGCGTCACCGCAGCTAAAATAGAGTTAGCAGTACAACATTTTTCCTCAAGCTTTCCTCTACCCGTCAGTACTTCATATGGGAACTTAGGCTTGAAACAGTATGGTCTAATATGCCATTAAACACGAGTACTTTTCCACCCTTATGCGACATTGAAACTTCTGATGAGAGACTCGCTTGCACTAGGGCGCTTCTCCACCGTCCCTTTACAACAGGGGTGATGCTTTCCAGGGGTATGGGGGAATGAGCATTCGTCGTCTCTCTCTCCTATCTCCCGCTCAATCTCAGCGACCAATGAAAATGCTCACAGACTGGGCTCGCGTTTCTATTGGCTAACTTGGCTTGACGCTGCTCTCATCTTGTATGACAGGACACAGCTTCATCCCGTTCTTTCTATGTGTCCCAACCTTTCTATTCTATCATGCTTTGTTATTGTTTTCACTTTTTACGAGTATTTTCGTAGCAATTAAATATTTTATTTACTAGGGCTGATAGTGTTAGTAATAATGATAAAAAAAAGAGATTGTTATTAGTGAAGGTGAATCTATTAATAGCGATAAAAGAGAAGTTATTGTTGAGCTGGGAAAATAATTATCGCTAAAAAATTATGTAATGAAGGTAAGATTTATGCTTGCTGATAGACTCTTAACTTTAAGAAGTATAAGCATGTAAAATTGGACCTGCTAGTGCTGATGGGTGTTTTGAGAAAGCTACTATGTCCATGATACAGGCATTGTTTAAAGACTATTGGGGCATGGGAGACAATGGCCAGGGACGTCGTTTTTGCAGAAATGAATGGTGCCGGTGCCAGTAAAACGTCTCAGGATACCTGCTGAGGAAAGTTAAGTACACAAACAAATTACTGATTAAGAAAGTTCTATTTTTCTTACTCATTTCTTTAATTTTATTTATCTTCTCGTATTTATATTAACTTTACTCTTTTTCATATTTAGTGTGTGAACACATTAAGAAGCTACCGACCATGACATCTCATCCTCCCATGAAATCTTTTAGCCTCGTGCCCTACATGGAATCGAATCTTAGGGTTGTGAAGCTGTATATGTATGTGAAGTTTATAAAGATGAACATCCAAATGTAAAACCATTTTCTTTAATTATTATAGTAACGTATTTAGGACCGAGGTTTAATTGATTGGTTTTATGCCTTCAGTTGTTGATATATGCAATACCTTTGATTTACTGACAACACATATTGAAAAATACAAATAAAATGAGTTGTGAAAAGGCTCAGTTTGATGAAATGCAGCGGAAATTGGATGCACATAATAAAGTGCTTGCAACACAAGCTAGAGCTGCACTTGATAGCTTTAGTAGTTCAGACAGAGATGATCTTAAGGATGTTGTCTCGATCTGTAACAAACATTACCGACACCCTAGTGTTGCTTTTATAGGAAAATCGTGGACATACAACTTTCGTGTTTTATCGTAAAAACACGTAAATCGACCATGACCTGTGGGACGAGGTTACGGGACAGCAACGGTCATCCGAGATAATGAGTTGTGTTACAATCATGTGACAACAAAGACTGTGCTTTTTTCTGACAACTGTGCTGTGGTGTAATAACTGAGATATGGTCGAAGAAATTAGATTAAACTGCAACTATCGTAATAATCAAGAAAAATAACAAGACTGCGCTCTGTATTTTTACCTTACATTTTATGCTATAGCTTAAGTATAACATAATAATGCCATAATGTTTGGATATATAGTATACGGACAAATTTCCTTTAAAATGGTGAAAACTAGATTAAACAACATACGGTTGTTTTATCAATGAAACAAATAATTTCAAAAATGAAAGAAAGTAAATATAAATTTGTGTATACCTTTGATAATACTGTAAAAAACAAAGTATGTAAAAATAAATGGGAAGAGAAGACAGTAATACAGATGATGTAGCGGGGATATACATAATCAATTGCAACAATTGTGGAGACAAATATGTGGGGGAATCAGGTAGGGGAATAAGGACTAGAATCAAGAACATAGAAGGGCAGTACAGTTTAATTCTCAGGGGAGTGCTATAGCTAGGCATTGTTGGGAAAATGACCATAGGATAGATTTTATAAACAGTAGGCTTATATACAAAAGCAATACAATTAGCCACAGGAGGGTAGTAGAAGGAGCACTCATCAGAGAGATTAAAGTAATAGAAGGAAACAAAGGTTTTACCTCAGAAAATCCCATAAGCCGAGCTTTGATATTAAAAGAAGCTAAGATTGACCCTGTTGACCTGGAGATTAGGTTTTCTGCCAACAGACTTTTGGTGACCACTCCCTTACCACAAGGGTTAATCCCATTGACCATCAGCTCAGGATATCAGAGCGACAAGAGGGGATTAGCAACTCGCAAGGAAACCAGAACACCCATCATATAAATGACAGCTCAACGAAAAAGAAGTTCCAGAAGACTGCTGGGCCTTGACCTAGGCTGACAACCTAAACATCTCTTGAAAATGGGCCACAGATAGGGCCTGAAAGTACTCGATCGTGGAGTAAAATTATATTTAAATGTAAATACTTAGAAGTAAACAAGTTACACAGTGATTTTGTGGGTTTCGTTTTCAATGAAACTTTATAGTTAGGCTGTCACCCAGTATAGGTTATAGTCTAGTCCTGATTAACTGATTTATGTCTACTATAGCTAGGCTAGGCCTATCACCTAGGTTAGGTTATTGTCTAATCAGTCTAATTATTTAATTCCCTTTTAAGGGTATGCACATGATAGCCTACAGTGTTAAGACAATAAATAAGCATACAGGCTAAATAAAAAAATAAAATGTCTGTAGCCTTATATCTAATCCTTAGGTCTTTGGTGTAAACTTAGGTTATGGCCTAGGCCCATATACTAAAAGGCTATGTCCTTAAATCTTACCTTAATTCAGTCTAAGCTAAAAACTTTTTAAATTAAATTAACTTAAAATTATGTATTCAGCTTTCAAGAAATAAAATGCTGTCAAAACTTGGTTTTTATACGCCTCTCTTTTGTACGTTTCAGTTTTCGTAGACTTACTTTCTGCAAAATTTTGTCTTGGTTATTATATGTTTCCTCAGTTTTCGTACACTCGGAAACGCTCCGTCAGGTTTGGAAGAATTTAGGGATGGGGAAAAATTAGGACCAATCAAAGCGCATGGAGCTCATCCTTGACGTCACAAGCCACGCCTTTTAGCTACACTCGGTCTCATAGTCATTACTGCCAGTCACAATGCCGAAGAAAAACTTCCCCATTTCACAATTTACGGCTTGTATGACCTATACATTTTAGTCAGATATATCGAAACATAATGCAACACCTATTCGACAAACAATATATTCTTCAAATGAGATACACCTTGAAATATATTATGCGTTATTGGCTTCCCCTATTGGTAATAGTGCTCAGTCCCTCTTTAATTCCTGCTCACAAAGTCGATATTTACTGCATAAATAATATTTTCATGGCAAGTGGCTGTGCTAAATTATATATACTTAAACATGTGTGTTTTAAAGCCATTTAGAAAGAGTTGCGATAACACATTGGATGAATAAAAAATATACAAGATTGTAAAATTGATGGTATGGTAAAAATGAAGGTATATGATCTGTAATTAGCACTGCAGACTACAGACAGGAGGCTAAGAACTCGCAGCACTTCGACTCCCATCAAGAATCTTGGACTTTGAAAGTGACGGTTTTAAAAGCATGGAACATGACAACGTTTTTCAGGTGTTACTGCCTGTTGTTTCAGGCTATAAAAAGGTATTATTTACAGAACTAAAATAACAATTGCCTTATGCTTAAAAGAAATGTGGAGGATACAGTTTTGATGACAAATTTACGTACCCCTAGTGGGATAATGCCGACAGTACACCTCATTTGGTGAAATGTAGGCATTACTGAAGGTTCTTTTTAGCGTCCCTTCGGCGCCTAGCTGCAACTAATTTCATTTATTTTACTGTTACCTCCGTTCATATTCTCTATCTTCCATCTTATTGTCCACCCTCTCCCAACAGTTGCTTCATAGTGCAACTGCTTTGAGGTTTTCCTCCTGTAACATCTTTCAAACCTTTACTGTCAATATCCGTTTCAGCGCTGAATGGCCTTAGTTGCCGGAGTGCTTAGCATTAATGCCAAAAATCTATGTAAAAAAATATCATGCACTTAATTAAAGGCATACATTTGGCCATTAGGTGTGAGCTTGGATGAAAATAGTCGTATACTCATATACTACCGTTATCCCTAGCTCATATACCGTTATCCCTAGCTCTTATACTACCGTTATCCTAGCTCATATACTTACTTATATACTACCGTTCTCCCTAGCTTTAATTCTGCTCTAGTTCAGCTTAGTAAAAGTCTACTGAAAACTCCGTAAATAGGTAGTATTCTGTACTCCTATAATTGCTAAAAGTATTACAAACTAATAAAATACTCATTTTGATTCTTTGCACACAATGAATGACAAGTACGAAAGGTTTGCTAAGAATATTAAATAGATTAAATAATCAGTGTTTTCTTTGTACACAATGAATTTTAAGCAAAAATCCCGTAAGGGCTTGCTAAAAATATTCAATGCTGAATTTGTTAATCACTTTTTAGTTGTTTGTACACAATGTACGGAAAGTAAAAAATCAAAAGCAAAAAATTTAAAAGAAATTTTTTTTATATAGTTGTACAGAACGAATGACAAGGACCAATCAGGTAAGGACATCTGGAAGGTTTTATGAAAACGGAATCCACCTCAAAAAGGCAATTTGTTACTACAGCTTATCAAGTACACCTTGAAAAACAACCGTATTCAGATTAGCTACTGACAGGATGAGTTTGTCATGTAACTATATTTGGTTACATTAGGCTAACTTAGATCACCAAAACAACAATACCGTAGGTTTCCTTAAGGGCACACCAACTCTTGAAATAATTTAATGAATGAAGCTGAAACTGTGTCCATGTAAATAGTAGGGACTTATATCAGTCTGATTCCTGTTCATGGCCTAGTTATGATCAGTATATTGCTTTTATACAATGCACAGTAATCTGCATTACTACGAAATAGCATATGTCATGTCAATAGAAATCCTTATTGTAAGCCTACTCCCTCTCTCTATTTTCCCCTACAAACAGGTCAGATACCATCATTTTTACCATCCTGTATGTTGTTTGATTCATCCATTGAGTTATCGTAACCCTTTATAAATGGGCTTTTTAAACATGCATTTTCAAGTATAATAATTTAGAAATTCGCGATGTGAGAATATTATTTACCAAGAGGGAGAAGCCAATAATGCATATATATTTCACGGTGTATCTCATTTGAAGAATATATTGCTGTTAAATTAGTGTGCATTAGTTTTAGATATATCTGACTAAAATGTATATGTTATACAAGCCGAAGCTGTGAAATTGAGAAGAAAAGTATTTCTTCGGCATCGTGACTGGCGGCAGTAATAGATATAGGTCTGAGGAGAGAGCTAAAAGGCGTGGCTTGTGACGTCATGGATCAGCTCCACGCGCTTTGATTGGTCCTAATTTTCCTGATCCCTAAACTCTTCCAGACTCGGGAAATAAATATGCATCCGGGCCTAGCGAGTGACTGGGCCTCGTATCAGCACCCAAAGCTTCCCATCTGACCCTTTCTGCTTTTGTGTCCATTGTTTTTATGCTTTTTGAGCTTATTTTATTCGAGTGCAATTGCTAAATAACCCTCATAGGGCCAAAGAAAGTTCCAAGTGTTAGCTCTTCAGTAAAAATGGCGAGAAACACTATAGAATTTAAGAAAGAACTCATAGCAAACTGTTGGAGGAAGTTGCCTACCAACCCAGTGATAAAAAGTCTAACAAGCGCTGAATTTGAGGCCTGTAAAGGCTGGTTTGAAACAAAAAAAAATGAATGAGCATACATAATGTGCCTACTTCAGGGATTAAGGACATGTTTGCAAAGAGGAGTGATGTAAACAATTTTGTGGAGGATTATCATCCCAACAAAGAAATTGTAAGCTGTGGGTCCAACATGTGAAAGGACAATGACATGCTTAACTTTAGGCAAACTTTAAAGAAACGCCAGAAGCAAATGTTTTTGGACAGGTTTGTTGTGCGACAGGGGTCCAGTAATTCTCAAGCTGGTCCTAGTGCAGTAAAAATAGAAGAGAAGTAACACCTTGATAGCTGAAGTCCTTCTGGAGGGAGATTCCCCCTTCCAAACAAACCTCTCCTCTCTCCCTTCTCTCCGTCTTCCGTACGCTAACAAGTGTCTTCCATAAAGGTAAGAGTGATGTTAAAATGTTCATTTACTCATTTCATTAGTCATTTACATTTATTTTTTCATTGTTTCTAAATGAAAAAACCGGTTACTCCCTATAATGTATATATATATATATATATATATATATATATTATATATATATATATATATATATATATATATATATAGATATATATATATATATATATATATATATATATATATATATATATACATATACACACATATATACACACTAACATACATACATGCATATATATATATATATATATATATATATATATATATATATATATATAATATAGATATATATATATAACGAATACCACGGGAAAATGATAGTCAGAAATCCAAGCGCTTTCGTCTTTATTCAGACATCGTCAAGGAGCTACTAAAGTACAATTGGAGAGGAAGGCCTATTTAATGGTAACCTGGACTGTGTCGACATCTCAAAAATCCTTTTGTTATTTAAAAAAATTAATCAAAACCTATGCCCTGATGATATCAATATTTGTAAAGGTGTTGTGTATGGTGCTATGAGTAACCTTCTCCCCTTAATGTTCCCGTGAGATTTCTCCAGGCTTTTAAGAAAATTAAAGAAGACGAAACAGTGAAAGTGACAAAAGCAGATAAATCTAATGCAGTGGTAATAATGAATAAAAGTGACTATATAAGTAAAATAATGACATTGCTAAATGACACTGATACTTATACGAAACTGAGGTCTGACCCTACACAGACAGTTAACTCCCATTTTAATAAACAAATTAAATCCATTTTGAAGGGCTTGGACCATTTAATTAAACAGGTTACACCGCAATGCGCCTCCCTACCTTACATGTATGGTTTAGTCAAGACACATAAAATCAATAACCCTTTTAGACCAATCATTAGTTCAGTGGGCTCAGTTACGTATAATTCATCTAAATGGCTTGTAAAAATTCTTACTCCTTTGGTAGGAAACATTTCTAACACGAATGATAAAAAACAACGTTGATTTTATAAAGAAATTGAATAGTTTAAATTTGAATTATGATTTTAATATGGTTAGTTTTGATGTTGTCTCTTTATTTACAAAAGTGCCTGTAGATGACTTACTTGAATATTTGGAAGAGGAATTAGAGCGTCATGACATTTCCTTAAGTCTAGCAAATCTCATTAGTCTCATAAGGTTATGTATCAAAGATAGTAAATTTTGTTTCAATGGGGAATTTTTTGTACAAAAGTTTGGCATGGCTATGGGTAATCCCTTATCTCCTGTCCTTAGCAATATTTACATGGAATTTTTTGAGACAAAACTCTTACCAAGAATTTTGCCCCAAAAAGTTATTTGGTTTAGGTACGTGGATGACATCTTCTGTATTTGGCCAGTTCACAAAAACCTCCAGGAATTCCTTAATAATCTCAATAATTTAGTCCCTTCTATAAAATTTACTGTAGAGGAAGAAAGAAATTGTAATTTGAATTTTCTTGATGTAACTGTCCATAGAAAAGATAGAAATTTCACCTTTTCAGTCTTTCGAAAATCAACTAATATTGCCTCTTTTGTTCATTACTACTCCAATCACCATCAAAATGTTAAATTCTCTGTTTTTCTGGGATGTTCCTAAGGGCTTTACGTGTCTGTAGCCCGCAGTTTATTGACGCTGAAATTAAAACTATTTATGATATTGCATTGAAACTTAAATACCCAAGGACTTTTGTAGATGTGGCATGGAAAAGAGCTAGAAAAACATTTTATTCAACTAATGACAAACTTGAATTTAGTAAGCATAACATTCTAAAATTACCTTATGATGAAAAGTTTTTAGATATTCCTAGAATTTTAAAGCTTTATAACATAAATGTTGTTTTCAGTAATATTAATGTCAAGAGTTTAGTAATAAAAATTCTCCTAAAGATCTTCCAGGCTGCATATATGGAAATTCCTTGCAAAAAGTGTCATAAAGTCTATTACGGACAGACCGGCAAATCTCTTTCACAGCGTCTCAAGCAACATCAATATTCTGTGAGAACTGGGCAAATATCTAATGCATTATTTGTACATATGAGAGATTTAGACCATCCTATTAACTGGAGTCAAGCAAGAGCCTTAGTCCCATGTAATGACACAGTTAAAAGGAATATAATTGAATCTTGTTTTATCAAATCAAATAATAGAAATGTTCTAAATTTAAGTCTTGGTTTATTTAAACTTGATGCTTTCATAATGAGAAAAGTTGTAGATAAATATAAGCAACAAAATTAATATATTCAGTTTTTACATGTTTTGGACTGTAAAGATACTTTGTAATTTCGGTTAGGGTCAGAATCTGTTTAAGTTTGTGACCGTGTGATATCCGATAATCCTGGATTATCCCTTTTAATTTTTACCCTTTTGATAATTAACCATCTGGTATTCTGATCTTGTTTGTACCTGAGGCCTTCCTCTCCAATTGTACTTTAGTAGCTCCTTGACGATGTCTGAATAAAGACGAAAGCGCTTGGATTTTCTGACTATCATTTTCCCGTGGTATTCGCTTATTTATGAAGTCACGTGCATCTACTGTGATTTTTTAAGCATATATATATATATATATCATATATATATATATATGTATGTATATATATGTATATATTATTTTGGGGGATCTGGAACTCATTAATTGTATTAACATTATTCCTTATGGGAATTATTTTTTCGGTTTTCGTACATCTCAGAACGGATTATGAAAACAAAGGTTCCACTACATTATATATTTCTTGTAAGAATGGGTAGGGGGATGGAAGAGGGAAGGGGAAGGGGAGGGAGAGCGAAGAGGGTAGGGGACAAAACAGCTTTGGTAGCGGGAGGGGGAGCTTATGGGGAAGGGGATGGGACGAGAGGGAAGGGGAGCGGGAGGACGCAGCTAAATTAACACACCTCTGAACGTGCGATGGGGGGGGGGGGAGGGGCGGGGGGGATGGGAGAGGGAAGGGCGACGGTTATATAGAAGAGTTTCACACAAATCCTGAGGTACTGGAAGAGGTCACTGAAGGTCACTGCTGACCTACTGATTATGTAAGGTTGTATTGTCACTGGGATTGAGCAACTATTGCAAACCTTCCAAGTCCATCGGACGAAGGGAACGACGTCGAAAATGGAGTTACAAGATTTGAGGACAAACAGGAATCAAGTCTATTTAAATAAGAGCATGTAATAAACTTCTTGGACAGAGATCAATTATACAGTTTCTGTCTAGTGTGAATTCTCGTGACTTTTGAGATTAATTTCATGAGAAACTTCTTTGACATATAGAGCAAGTATATAGTGTCTCTCATGTATGATTTTTCATGTGTATTTTGAGAGACCAATGATTAGAACAACTTCTTTGATATATATAGAGCAAGTATGTTTGTTTTTCTCTTGTATGAGTTTTCGCGTGTATTTTGAAATAACTTGAATTAGAAAACTATCTTTGACGTATAGAGCAAGTATAGGGTTTCTCTTCTGTATGAGTTCTCATGTGGGACTTCAGGCGTCTTATGCATGAAAATGTCCTTTTGCAAGTCAGCAAAAGTTAATCGTTTCCCTTCTGTGTTGTTTCTTCCCAAATGTCTGTTCGTCTGCAATACAGATCTTTCCACTTTCATCATCACAGCTTGGAGAGCTGTCCTCCTCGTATTTAATGGATTGCGATGAACAGTTCACTATGAAATTGATTATTGTAAAAATATTCTGGTTCTTGCCTTAACTTCTAAGAAGGGGTCTACAAACAAAGAGCCTTAACTGAGTTTTAAGTAAGATCCTCCTCCAGATTCTCCTCTTCTTTGATTAACAGCAATGAAGACGATTTTTCAGCTTCCATTTCACAAGATGGTCTATGTACGATACTCAATCCTAGTTAGGATCTGATGAAATTTTCCTCTGTTTGGAATAATCTGAAATAAAATAAACAATCTTAGAAAAACATGTTCTGAATGGCACTTTTCATAACAACTCTAAAATAAGCATCCCCATTAAATAAATACCACAATGCAATAAAAATCTGGACACAATTTGTCTGAAAAGAAATAAAAGAGTATCTGTGGATCTGTTCTGAATCAACAAATCTATTTAGGCTAAAGTTGGTCGACAATTCTACTAACATCTGTTTTACCACATATTCCAAACAATCAAATGAACAGCATCTTTCCTTCAAGAGTTGGAAGTATTATACATCTATTTACAGAAGAATGCCTTTTTTTTTCTACATAGGGAGTAACCTACAAACTATTTTATTGTTGTCCTTGTTAGGGGGTTAAGAAAGGTCGAAGGAAAAGCCACAAAAGATCTTTAAAAAGTTTTTTCGTATTGAGTTAAAGTTACAGGAAATTTGAGGATAGGAGATTTATAACTTTATTTAATTACAATGAAAATGTAAAAAAATATATAATGCGCCATGTTAAATATTACAGAGGAACTTATTTTATACTAAATATTAACATTTTGCATTTTATTTTTCTTTGGGTGAAACAGGGCTGTATTTGACCGTAGATTTTATTATGTATAAATTTATTTGATGGTCTGAATTAAGTAGGCTATGTTTCAGTTCAGCTATTTTGTGTTTTCTCTTATACATAAGAATATATGAACGTGTTTAATTTGTATCCTTTCATTTAATTCTTGTTGTTAGTATGAGCTTGTACTAAGTATGAATGTCAATTACGATGACCACTTCATGTTAAGTTAGGAACATAATGTTTACAACTTACACGTGAGGTGAAAACTTTGCGTGCGTCCGAGTAAGTTGGAGGTCGGATCACGCCTTGTTCTTAAACATTCTGAGATAGAAGAGGCTCCCTGGACACCCAGGCCATATAAATGAATCACTATCTAGTATGAGTTTCCTTGTGCCTTCTGAGATCATGGGATAGAGAAAAACTCCTTCGGCTACGTGAATGGCTGCTTCTGTCCAGTACGGGACTATGGGTATTTGGACAGGAGAGGAGAGGAATGTTCAAAACTTTTTGGCATTCAATGCAAGTGAATGGTTTTTTTCTCCGGTATGAATTCTTATGCCAGTGTTGAGATGATTTAAGTTAGTAAAAGTACTCTGTCATCCTGTGAGCTGAAAATTCATAAAGTGAAGTACGTGGCCTAATACCAGGAATACAAAATTACAATTTATATAAAAAAAAAATTATTTATCAAAGAAACTAGAGGGAAGACGAAGAACCCGAACGTAAACAGACGAACCGTTTTTAAACTCCAATTATTTCTTCATATTCTGGACGCCCTAAGTAACCTAGAGGAATCTGCTTGGACAGAATGTAAATATTCTGTAACTACGTACTTTAGAGATAAAAAGTGCTACTTTTGAGAGACTTAGGATTATTAACATTTTACATCTGCCAAGTGGACCACCCTCTGGTGACGACCGGGGGGTTTCCACCATGCCCTGAGGCGGTCACGTGATTATGACGTCACTGTAGCGGCATCGGTGACGTAAGCATGGTTTCTTGGAAGCAGTGCGGAGACAAGACTCTGAAGGATTACTGTTTTCTTTTAACCCCGAGTACAGCATAGTGTGTGTGTGATGTAGTTTTTGATGTATTGAAGGTTGATCACAATGAAATCATCGGATTTCAGCAGTTAAGTGGAAATAAGGTTGTTATGAAGTTCAGTAACAATATAGTTTATCAGTCCTTCTGTGATAGCTATTCGTTCCGACGAGAAAGAATTTCAATTAACAGACGTAAGGACAGTGCGTGTGATTAATTTTTGCAGGATATATACTTACGCATCAATTCGGTGTGCTCCTTTCGCCATGGATAACAATATTCTAAAAAATGTTCTGGGAAGGTTTGGTCGGGTAATGGATTAGGTTGAATAGATTTATCCAAGGTAAAGCAGGAGGTCTTCTAAATGGTATCAGGACAGCAAGAATGAAACTGAAGTGTAATATCCCTTCATCAATGAATATTCAAGGACACAACATTCTGTTTATTTACAGCAGCCAAAATAAAACTTGTTTATACATGTTGGAGGGATAAGCATATGGTAGTTGATTGTACCTACGATATAGAAGACATAATCAACGTATTCAGCACCTCAGATTTTCCAGCATTGCATTCAGAAGGGAAGGAACAAGCAATGGAACATGAAAATGAGGAAGGGATGAATACGGATGGACTCAGAGTTCAATCAAGGAATTGTAATGTGGTTACAATTGAAGCAATTGATACAGTTAACGGAAATATTGACAAAGAAGATGAACATGGTGTAGACGAAGAGGATAACAGGCTAGGTCAAAGCCAAAGCCAAGAAGGACTCAGGGTGATAGAGGTCGTAGCTGAAACACTGTTGATAAAAGTTCATTAAAACCCGTTGTGAATTTGGGGAAAATGACAACAGTTGAACATTCTATGGATGATATTTTCGAGTGCAGTCCTGATAGCGAGAATGCGTAACTGTTCAGACGATGAATCTAATGATGACCCTTTAGATAGCGAAGGGGAAGGTATACCTAGAAATAGCGTTGGTGAGCAAACCGAGATAAATGAACGGCCAGTCAAATGAAGCAAGGAGGAAAACTCAAGTTGAAAAAGAACAAGAACCGGAGGCCAGATAATGCGAAAAAGATGAAAATAGTACAATAACGTTAGTGTGCAGGGTTAATAAAGTTTCCTTATTGGTCACATTTGTAGCTTACATTTTTATCTGAACCATGGCACTGATTGTTGCTACAATTAATATTAATGGTCTGAATGAAGAAAGCAAGCAGAGGAAACTCATAGTGATGGCTAATTACTATAAATTAGATAAATAATGTTATAAGAACATAATGTTAAATGTTGATAAGTTAAATGGTTAAAAAAAACATTGTGAAATCTTTATAAATTATATATCTTGTTTAAAAGGAGTTGTTACAATTTTAATTACTAAACGATTGTCACCTTTAAAGGTAATTCACCAAGAACACGATGATGAAGGTAGAGTATTGAGTTTGAGCGTAAGCATTGGCGAACAGATGTTCGTTTTATTGAATGTGTCTGCTCCATCAGGTACCAGTAGAAAGACGGAAAGGGAAGAGTTTTTGACAACTGGTTTATAATTTAAGGAAATATGTTGACAACGTAATATGTGGGGGAGATTTGAACTCTGTAACAAGCCAGGGGATATATGCACAAGGGATGCAAAATTAATGTCTAGGAAATTTATTAATTTATGCATGGGAATTGTTTTGAAGGATGTCTCAAATAAAAATGTAACCAAAGAATACACGTATGTACAAGAGAACTATGCTTCACGCATTGAAAGACTATATGTAAAAAAAACTATATTCAGATATTAATTTATGTGAGACGGTGCCCATATCCTTTTCATATCCTAACATGGTTTGTCAAAAATAAAACTTCAAACTATTGTAACTGGTATGGGCATATGGAAATTAAATGTAAATTTACTGGCAAATGATGAGGTAAAGGAAAACTTCAGGGCCTTATGGGAGAGTTTAAAAAGAGAAAAGTGTAATTTCTCTGATATACTAGAATGGTGGGAATATTTTAAGGTTCAGATTAAAGCATTATTTATCAAGCTTGCTAAAAGGGTAGCATCGGAGAAATATGGTCTAATAAATTTCTTGCAGTACAGGTTAAAAGGATTAAACATGGAAGCAAATGAGGACAAGGTGGAATTTGCAACAATAACTTGAATACAAACTAAGGCTGAGAGTTTGAAAAATGGCATTTGTGAAGGGGGGAAAATTAGGCGAGAATTAGGGACAAAGTTGAAGGTGAAAGGTTGTCGTGTCATTTGCTAAGGGAAGAGAAAAGAACACAAAATGCCCACACATTATCTAATATCAAGGGACCAGAAGGACAAGTATTGTATAATTCAGATACCATATTACAGGATGCTACAGACTTTTACAAAAGTTTTTATGGGAAAATGAATGTTGATATGTATCTTCCGGAGGAGTATCTGGATCTATGTAATAATAAACATGCCGGAGATGACTGTGTTACATGCTAAATGCAAATGATAATGAGAAGGAGTTAATGGATGTTATTAAGAAGCCTGAATAATGGGAAAGCACCAGATATTGATGGTCTACCGGCTGAATTCTATAAGGAATTTCGGTCTATTATAAAAGATGAGTTATTATTGGTTGTTAAGAAAGGTCTTGAATGTAGACGCCTGACTTCATCACAAAACACTGGTTTGATAAAACTACTTAGTAAGGGGACTAAGGGTTAGATATTAAGTGACTGGAGACCTATTTTCACTTTTGAATGCTGATGGTAAAATAATATCCAAGATATAGGAAACTGGCTTAAAAATGTTATTCCTAAACTAATATCTGAAGAACAATGCTGCAGTGTCGAAGAGAAATCCATCATCAACTGTAATAATAACATCTGTGATATAATTAATTATGTAAATGAAAACAAACTAAATGGAGCTGTTGTAAAACTGGATTGGACAAAGGCCTTTGATGCAGTTCACCACAATTTTTTTTTTCAATATGTGTAAATTAGGAATACCAAACTTGTACTTAGAGTGGGTGAGAATTTCTTTTATAAAAATTGTAGAAGTTGATTATGTATCAATGGGCATTTTAGTAGTCCCTCTCCTATTGAGAGGTCTGTAAGGCAATGTTACCCTCTCTCCATGCCTCTAAATGTTATTTATCAGGAGACTCTGTATTTGAAAATTAAACTGAATGAAAACATTATACCACCTCAGCTTTCAAATGAATTGAAAGTGTGCTTCCAAGTATTTGCTGATGACACATCAGTTTTTGTTCCCACTGGTCATTCATTGGTAGACGTCTGTAGTGTAATAAGTGATTTTTGAAAAAAAAGCAACAGGTGCCAAATTGAACAGAGATAAAAGTATTGGGTCCACGGAATAGGTAACTGGGTGGACAAACAGGAGTGCTATACCTTAGTTATAAACAGAGAATGACTGAAAATTTTGGGAATTTTTTACTGTTAAACAGAAACGAGTACTATACAAAAGAACTGGGAATTGGTCATTGGCAAGCTTGAGAGAACAATAAACATGCTATCAGACAGATACCTTACAATTTTTCAAAAACAAATCTATTATTGTAAATTCACTGCTGTTGTCAAACGTCTGGTGTATATCCCACCCACTGGCACTTAATAAAACGTGTGTACGGAAAATATCAGCCAATACGTAGGGCAACTTTGTTTTTACCCAAATATGAAGTTGGCTTGAATATAGTGTTTAACATAAAGCTTCTAACATACTTGCAGCCACAAATCTAAAAGAAGCCTTATTTGGAAGGACTATGAATGTGTATTATAACAATCAGATTGAGTTATTTAATTAAATCAGAACCAAGTGTTGATGTACCCTTTGTTTCTCCACTGTTCTATTCTAGGACAACGGAAAGTATAAGTTTAGTTTGTAAACATCTAAATTTTCCAAATGTAACAAGCAAAAGTTTGTGGGGGGGATATTGTTTATTTGTTAAAGTTCCTGCCATTGTTTGAAAGTAATTATACTTTGTTGCGTTGGGAAAGGATTTGAAAGAACATTACCACCCCAATGACTGTGTTAAGGAAAAGGAATTTTTATATAGAGAGGTGCATGAGGTGTTGCCTACAAATATGACACTTGTATATTTGAAAACCAAGGAAAGACGGAAATTGTGATTTTTATAAAGAACCAGAACATAAAATGCATATTTTTTACTTTTGCAGTAAGGTGTAAAATGTTTTTAGGTGGTTCAAAAATAAATTGACATTAATGTGCTCTATTATGAACAGAGATTGGCTAAAACTTTTAATGTTTGACTTTGATTATGTAAAAAACAAAGATAAAAACTCAGCAATCTTATTGGTATGTAACTATCTTTATTATATATGGATATGAAAAACTGTAATGAAATAGAAACCTTTAGCTTTCTCAAAGGTGAAATAAACTATTGCAGATGGCTCCTAAAATCCATTTATGGTGACAAACTAAAATTAATTGTAACAGATGGATTTATGAAAGGAGTCCTTTAAACTTGAGTTAAAACTTTAATTATTATGTATTTAACCCTATATTACTGTAAAATGTTAGTGTAAATGAAAATTGCGATGCTTTTACATCAACTTTCTTGTTTTAAATAAATAAGAACAAATACCAGGAATACAAAATTATAAATTTCATACAAACAAAAATTTTCTTTTATTTATCAAAGAACATGCTATTGTACAATTTATAATTATTAATGTAACAGAACACGATTGTAATATTAACTTACAAGTAATCAAGATGACATCTTTACAGTAAATGTAATTTGAAGATTTCCAAATCTGAGGGTATCTTCTGGCTCAATATCAGCTTTTCTTCTCGTCTGCACCCAATAAAGATGTTATGAAAAAAACACCAGTTTTAAAATTATGACACTGAATATAAATGTTTTACTGAATATCGGGCAAGGAGTTTATTTCATAGAAGAATACTACTATCTTAATAATAACAATATAGAAAAATTAAAGTATACTATATAAAAAAAACTATGAAACAATAAACATTAATGCAAGTTATCTGCTGTGAGTAAAACGAGTGCTAATATAACCAATCCGTTCTGGAAGGAAAAAACCGCCAGACTACAGAAACCCTATTAGAGTCTGGATAATATACATATCCTGAAAGAAGTGTTTTAGCCTTAAATTATCAATGCAATGAAATATATAAACTATGTCAAATTATAACCAGTGAAATAAACACGTTAGATTTAAACAGTTTAAGAGTCCTTACCAATTCGGTGTTAATAATCAATGTACAAAGTGCCCCACAACAAAGAGTGTAACGGCAAATCACTGAAATAAGGACAAGAAAAACACTTTCAGCTAAACTTATCAAATAAAACTTAATATTAGATTATGGCAGGGAGGAATGATTATTTATATAAAGGCAACACAAAGGCTTTAGAGACTGAATACAGTTATCATAAACATAACTACCCTACATATGCTTGGTACTCACTGTATCAATCCAAGCAAGAAGACTGTGATGATGGCGATGCAGAATCATTTCCTTGTATCCATAATGATGAGAAATGCCTGGGATCCGGACCAGTATCTTTTAACAATGCATAAGATGCAGACCTTCTCAATATAAATGGGAAACCAAGAATACGCTCCTCTTGGTTAACAAAGGCTTAATTTTTCTTGAGGTTCGGATACCAGCAAAGTCTGGTTCCTCCTCTGTCGTAACTCGACGCGTAGGTTTAGGAGAATAAAAAGGAGGAGAAGGAGTCAGTCAAATGGTTAAACAACCTTTGACAGCCGCAGAAAGGACACTTAAAGAGTACCAAGTATTCAAGTAAACAAGCCCTCTTTGAAATTATAAGTCCTTCCTACCACAATAAGAGACTGTCTAGTAAAAAATAAATACCAAAAAGTCATAGGTAATTATCTATTTATGATGCAAATTTATATTCCTGTGTGAGGATATGGGCTCTCTCCAGTATGGATTCGCATTTGGCTTCGGAGATGATGACTCAAGTGAGAGGAAGTACTTTGACATTCTGCACAAGTTACTGGTTTCCCCCACCATGTTACTTTTCTGTAAAGAAGAAAAAAAATCCACATTTTTGTCATTACCTTCATCAATATTACAAGACGATTTCTCACGAAACACTTTTCTGCAGAACGTAAGTAATATGTGAGATTTATAAGCTATTACAGTAGGCAGTGGTATATTTTCTTCTCTAAATCCCTCCTTTCCACATTCCATGTCAAAACTTGGGTGATTGGTCTTCTTCAGGGTCTATATGCTGGCATGTATATTTTACATCAACTTCACCACAATCAATATATATTCTGGCTCCCCCTTGACTTCTATAGAAGAATCTACAACTAAAGATCAATCAACTGTGACTTTGGTATGTTCATCCCACAAATTGTCATTTTCTTGTTTGATTAAAGGCAAAACTAAGTTTTTCAGTTTTCATTCTCAAAGGATGTGATTCTTGGGGGATCAGTACCACTACCCCCTGCGAATCGCTAACATCCGTGAACACTTGAGCAACCCTCTAAATCCACATTATAGCTGTCTATTTTAATAGTTCAAACACCAAAGATCCCCTTACAAAAAGGCTAAAAGTGCTTATAAATAAATACACTGAATACTACTGGAAAGAAAATATATTTGGTATTTTATATAAATATTTTTGAATTTTAAGTTTTATTCAGGAAGTTTATATAGTTTTTCAACATGATATTCTGAAGTATGAAAAAGCATTTTTATCGGTTTATTATATCATTGATTCTTGCCATTGGACGAAGCCTGCAGGGGGAGTTTGCATCATCACGAAGACGACCTCAAGTGTACTGAGTCCTCTCAACCACATTTTAGTGAACAAGACCACAGCTGATGGTCGAAAGCAATAAGTTCCTGTACAAGAAAATATATATTGTAAACTACAGAAGGAATTTACATCGTTTATGGATTGCATCCCCATTTACTTAGAGGTACGACATAGTACATAGCTTCTGCATATATAGATATATATATATATATATATATATATATATATATATATATATATATATATATATATATATATATTATATATATATATAAGGTGACATCCATGTTCACGACTCAGTACAATCCCGCAAATAAATCGTCAAAAATCGTCATGCCTTCTTGGAACTCGCTGTCCTGTAAAAACCGTTAACTGGACGTGGCTTAAATTATCGGTGTCTTGCTCCTACGACTACGTGAATACGTAGTCATGGAGTCGATATCAGCTGATATTTTCTATCTCTGGGTGATCCCACTCTCCGAGGCTATAGGAGAGTGATCGGCAAACCCAGCCTGTAGGGCATTCGCGGTCTGAAATCGCTAATGTGTGACCCAGGCTTCACAAAGACAATACACTCCACATCACAAAAGCTGATAACTTGAATTTTTAGATAAATATAATTACAAATCACACATGCAAGTCTTATACTGTATGATGATAAAACTTATAAAACAAAACAAAAATCCCCCTCTTTAGGTCATAAGAAATTTCAATTGCACAGTGAAATAAATCCCTAAACATAAGAAGAACAAACAGGTCAGTTGTCAGTAAAATTCTTTCAGATTACCATACTTGTACGGATTAGCCAAAACCGAAAAAAAAAATTAATCCTATGCGGCCTATTACCTATCAGCACTTTCGAAATATATTACCAAGCTCATGTCCAAATTTGCTTGGGAACTATCTCCGATTCTCACATATTTAATTCACTAGATTTAGTTGATAAATTAAACAAAATCATTTTTTGCCAAACTAATAGATTCGTTAATTTTGATGTTTGTTCTCTTTTTACTAAAGTCACTATAGATTCTATTTTAGAGTACCTTAGTAACGAACTAATCCATCATGAATTACCTCTACCTGTACGTCATATTATTTCACTCACTAGGTTGTGTATTTGTTATTGTAAGTTTATATTCAATGGTTTATTTTATCAACAAATATTTGTTATGACAATGGGCAACCCTTTATCACAAATCCTCACAAAACTTGTATAAGGAATTTTTAAAAAAATGATATTTACTTTATTTATAATCCTTTAAAGTGGTATAGATATGTTGGTAATATTTTAGCTGTTTTGCCTACGGTTTGATGTAAATGATTTGCTCTCTAATTTGAATAAACTAGGTGCCATCAATTAAGTTTACTTTAGAATTAGAAAAAGGCAATTGCCTCCCTTTTTTAAATGTCTCAATACATCAATGTAAATTCAGTATCTATAGGAAACCAACCAACAACTTAACTTATATCCATTTTTATTTAGGCCACCATCTTAACATCCAAATATCAATTTTTTTTTTTTTTTTTTTTATGAGCATTGTGCATTGTCAGTCCCTAGCTTTTGGATCAAGAAAATCGAATACATTAGAAAAACAGGACAGATTTATGTTATCATCAACCCCACAAAAAGTTTCAAGCATAAGTAACACGGAGAAAGATATTTCTAAGAACATTCTCAGCTTGCCTTATTCTAGCAGTTTTGAAACCAATAAATCATAGTTAAATTTTTTTTAGGTCAACCTAGTTTTTTCCTATAATAACACACTTAATGGAATGCTAATAAAAAATGGCCAAGGAAGCATCAACATAAACATTTAAAATTCCATGTTTCATTTGCCCTCGTTTTATATCGGCCACTCAAGCAAGGATTTAGAAGTAAAAATTAAGCAGCATTAGTATTCTGAAGAAAAAAAACTGGGCAAACATCCAATGCAAAATTTACTCATTTAAGTGAAAATGACCGCCGGATAAATTGGATCAGCAGTTTAGCAGTTGCAAGATCAAAATATATCTAGTCATGGAATCTTTTAGAATCTGCCATTATACAGCTTACTTCCAATTGAAATTTTAATCTTAGTTCTGACTTGTATCATTTTCTATTGTTGGTATGCAGGCATATTTCGTCTCATAAGCAATTTCTATTGAAGGTAATGTCATTGTTCCACCAATTTAATTTTTTTTTTTATGGCTGAAAATAAAATTCTTGTGTCGGAGCATTAAAAAAAGCATTTGTGCTGAAGAGTGAGTTAAGCAAGTACAAATCGAGATATGAAGACTAAGTTGTAAGACTTTGGAAATAATGCCATCATTTGTATTTGCCTTCCTACGCACCGGCAACCATCTAGAGAGAAAAGTGGTGTCGAGAAATTTCAAAAGTGAAAAACAACCTTTACGAGAAAGCTGCTGAAATCACAAAAAAATCATTGACGCTCAACTAGTACGAGACTTTCCTATCTCTACAGAGAAAATCACTGTCATTTGTGACAAATTATAACAGAGTGTTCAAATAATCACGAGCTATAAAACGGGATCAGAGCAATCATGAGAAAATGGCCCCAGTTAAATGGTGAGCGTGGCTGAATAAATTGCGTTTCAGTCCATATTTTCAGTGTTGTTCCCTCAGTAATAAAAGCTGCTCTTTATTTACATATATATTTAAAGTCGTCAGATCAGCCGAAAGTGCCCACGTGCTAGATGTTTTTTCATCAGATTGAATTCAAATAAATTTATCGAAATTTACCAAAGATTTACACTAATTATTGGTGTGTGGGAGTCATGCGTCAGTGTCTCAAAATATATTTTATATAAATCCTCCATTGATAATAATTATACACATACACACACGCATATATATATATATATATATATATATATATATATAATATATATATATATATATATATAGTATGTATATATATATATATATATATATATATATATATATATATATATATATATATATATATATATATATATATATATACATATATATATAATATATATATATATATATATATATATATATATATATATATATATGTGTGTGGTGTGTGTGTGTGTGTGTATATATATATACATATATATATATATATATATATATATATATATATATATATATATATATATATATAAACACAAATATGTG
This sequence comes from Macrobrachium nipponense, assembly GCF_015104395.2. Taxonomy (NCBI): domain Eukaryota; kingdom Metazoa; phylum Arthropoda; class Malacostraca; order Decapoda; family Palaemonidae; genus Macrobrachium; species Macrobrachium nipponense. Next base: position 142,368,357 of record NC_087202.1, on the reverse strand, counting down.
CATATATATATATATATCTATATATAATATATAATATATATATATATACACACATATATACTACATAATACATATTTATATATATATATATCTATATAATATATAATATATAATATATAGATATATATTATTATAATAGATAGAAATAAATATACATATGAAGATAAAGTGCCATAAACCCTATGTTAACATTGCAACCATTTATTTCGAGCACTTCCTTCTGTGCTCCTGATCACTGGTAAAATATGGACTAGGATGTCTTACAAGAGTATATATACAGAAACATACGTAGGTGTGGCAATAAGTCTCTGTTGGTGACCCAGGAAGGGTGGAAAGGAAATTACTATTCCCTGGTGATTTCTGGCCTCATTAAACTGCCGTCTGTCGACTCGTCCGTTGGTCGGATGTTCTTGGACACCTGCTTGAGGAGCGGCCTTAGGATTAGTTTGTCAATGTCGTCCGATCTCCCATGTCCTCCTGACAGGTTCATGTTGATGGTTTGATTGATGAAAGCAGATGCCAGCATTCTCTTTTTGTAAGGAAAGCTACTTTTGAAAGTCAGCTCCGCCCACTCCTAGTTCATAGTATGGCCTCCTTTGTCCCTATATGTAGGAAAATCCCCGAGTTCTCTGATGCATATCTCACTGACCTTTTCTGTTCTGCTAATCTTTGCGAGATGGATCTACCGGTTTCCCCAACGTAAATCTCATCACAATTGCTACACGGTATTTTGTAAACTAATGCTTCTTCTCCTCTTTTATTTAGGTATACGTTAATGAACGAACTCCCGATGGATTTGGGATAATGGAAATATAAAGGATTATTAGAGCTGAGGTGTTCCGTGGCTTTTTGGATGTTTTCATCGTATGGAATTTTTATTTTATTGCTGAAGTCTATTTGTCTATCGTGAGTGGGACCTCTATAGTATAATGTATATTCGTTTTATTTATAGCCTTCTCGATAATGGATGGTGGGTAAAGCAGTTGCATTAGGAGTTGGCGGATCGTCACGAATTTTTTTTATCTACGTATCCATTTATGATATTTACGGATACATTGTGGTAACTTAGGAAATGAATATATGCAACAGCGAAAGTGAGTTTCCTGTATACTGTGAACGCACATCTATACTGCTCTCTTATGATTAGTATTTCTGGGAACAGCAATTTCCATCCGTTTCCCATTCTGTTTTAATCTTATAGTCGGAAACTGGCGAGTTTAGTTGATTGAAAAATTAATTGAAAATCTCACCAGCTATCATCCCAGTAAGTAAAAATATCATCTACGTATCTAAGCAGACCATTTTGCGGGGTTTGATAGAGGACAAAATTTGTTTCGAAATATTCCATGTATAGGTTTGCTAGAAGGGGGGATAGGGGACTGCCCATGCTACAACCAAATTTTTGTTTATAAAAATTACCGTTGAAAGAGAACATGTTGTTAGTTACGCAGAGGTTGATTAGTTTTATTGTTTTGTCAATTCCAAGAGGAAAATGTTCTTCATATGGTTGTAACTTCCTCTTTAGAGAGGACAACACGTCGACGATCGGGACTTTGGTAAATAATGATTCGACGTCAAGGCTGAGCAATTTGATATTATTTGCTGGATATTTCAACTGTTAAATTTGTTAACTATGATTTTTGAATTGGAATTAGGAAGAAAATTGGGTTCTGGTCTTTTGAAATGAAATAACTTGTAATCATTACATTAAGTGGTAATCAACTTGCGGGGAAAAGTTGAGCGATTTTTTAATAAGTATAAATCATAACTAATTTTACCAAGATAATTATTAAATTTTTGTATAAAATCCTCTGCATGTTTAACGTGGGAGGATGGGAATGTTCCTAGAAAGGGTGATAACAGGTCTGCAAGCCATTTGGATATTCTATACATGAAAGAGTCCCTGTTAGATATCATGGGGTGTAGAGGAATCCCATCTTTATGAGTTTTTGGGAGGCCATAAAAATAGGGGAAAGAGGGGTTGATTATCTTATGATTCTAGTAATTCTATGTTCTTCTTATTACCCCCTTTTTTTCTCCTACAAACGAATGTTTGTGAAAAAATAAAAATGAAAAATAGGAATTATTTTCAAGGTATTATGAACAAACAAAATAAATCATCAATAATGCTTTGAGAGGTCCTAAACCTCAGTCTTGGATAGGACTTGGCTATGGGATGCCAGATCCTGCATTCTACTCAGAAATCAGAGACGACAAGTTTGTGTAACAAAATTGTATATTTTTACATTTTATATATGCTTGGAAAAATTTAAAAAAGCTAAGTAGATGGACAATGAAAACAATCAATATGAATGTAAATGAACACTTCTGTATATGTGAAAATGCAATCATTTTCAGTGATATAATTTTATACCTGAATGTATTTAGATTAGTTGGAATGACAACTATTGCACTAGAATTATGATCATCACAAATACTCATATACACAACATTGATATATATTTCACATAAAGGTAACACGCGGAGGTGGGGGGTCTCACGGACCCAAACACCCTTCTACTGACAAAATGGAGAGAGGCCTTGAAGTAACCTCCTTCACCCCCCTGCATGACTACACAAAGTTCGGAAGGTACTGGGAAGACCAGGGCTCCCAGACATCTAGAAGTTACTGACCTAGAAAATTTTACAAGGGAGGTGGGGGGGGGGGGGGGGGTTGTGGGGTCTCTCAGGCTTAGGTCTACCTGAGCCGGAGTAATTAATGAAACTTTCGCTAGCTTTACCGAAATATTGACGTCAATTTAACCTTCGCACTTTGTGACTAATCTAATTCGTTTATCCATAAGCTACAGATGCCCAAATCGCATGACAAACAGTCGTTATACTAACCCCCTACACCTCCCCCGACCCCCACAAAAACCCCCTTCGATCACCGAATAATCATCACCTGTGGTTTTCTATATTGCGACGCAGACTTCAGGTCCAACGAGTGAGACTCTGCTGTGAAGAACAATGGCACTATATCAGCGTTCCTGAAAGAAGCCCTTCGGTTCTTCTTGGAACTCTGTGTGAATAATGGATGATGCAGTTCCCATCGATTTGTTCTTTGTGAACCGGATGATGTTTCTGAGACGAAAAGTATTATTATTATTATTATTATTATTATTATTATTATTATTATTATATTATTATTATTATTATTATTATTATTATTATTATTTTGGTAGAAGACCCTCTTTTAGGCAAATGCTGTTAAAAAGAATGGCAGAATTAAGCGAGTTGATTTTAATATATTGTTTTTTCTATTTTCCTTACAATTCGCTTCTCAGGCTCAGCGATGTTTCTGAGTAACTGACCAATATTCATATTGGGAATTTTCAAAAATCATAAATGCTGAAGGTAATCTTTTATTGGAACAGGATATCAGGTCCAGGTTAAGCAGGGTCGTCGTCAGTGCTGGTATTATTCCTTAGGCGTAGTCAGTTCGGGGCCGGTTCGTCTTCGGTTTAGGGCTGGTATTGGTGCTGGTATAGCTGGTGTATCTGGTCGAAACGTCACGTGATACCAGATACACCAACTATACCAAGCCCACCAATACCAGCCCTTAAACCGAAGACAAACCCAGCCCCGAACTGAACTACGCCTACGGAATAATACCAGCACTGACGACGACCCCTGCTTAACCTGGACCTGATATCCTGTTCCAATAAAAGATTACCTTCAGCATTTATGATTTTTGAAAATTCCCAATATGAATATTGGTCAGTTACTCAGAAACATCGCTAAGCCTGAGAAGCGAATTGTAAGGAAAATAGAAAAACAATATATAAAATCAACTCGCTTAATTCTGCCATTCTTTTAACAGTATTATTATTATTATTATTATTATTATTATTATTATTATTATTATTATTATTATTATTATTATTATTCATTCTACTTATTTCTAGAATATTATTTTATTAGAATTATTTCTATTTCTGCTTTCATCTCAATATAATAATTATAATTCTATTTTATTATGGACGTCTCTTTTTATATTTGAATTTTTATTTTAATTTCCTTCATTTTTATCAATTTTAGAATTATACTTATTTTTTTTACTCACTTGATTTATTAAACATAAAGTTATTGGAATAAAATTTAAAATAATCCATCAGAAAATTCTCTCTCTCTCACTCTCTCTCACTCTCTCTCTCTCACTTTCTCTCTCTCTCTCACTCGCTCTCTCACTTTCTCTCTCTCTCTCACTTTCTCTCTCTCTCTCTCACTCTCTCTCTCTCTCGCTCTCTTTCTCTCTCTCTCTCACTCACTCCCTTGCTCTCTTTCTCTCCTCGTTCTCATCTTCTCACCCTTGCTCTCTTTCTCTCTCTCTCTCCCTCACTCTCTCTCTCACCCTCGCTCTCTCTCTCACTCTCTCTCTCTCTCTTGCTCTCGCTCTCTCTCTCTCGCTCTCTCACTTTCTCTCGCTCTCGCTCTCTCTCGCTCTCGCTCTCTCACTTTCTCTCGCTCTCGCTCTCTCTCGCTCTCGCTCTCAGTAGCCATTTTGCTTGGTGAGACGTTCCGCGCACAGTCTGATTAATCAACAGATATCACGTGTTTAACATACGTCTAGAATTTGAGAAGTATCTAGAAGTGTTCATGAACTGTCAGTGATAAGATTAGTGTAAAAATAATACGATAAAGCGTCTACTAAGTTGTTTATCAAGTGAAATACTGTAAATCATATCAAGATGGCAGTAAGTTCCAACTGTGGTAAGAAATGGCTAAATATAGCGTGTTTAGCATGCTTCGCAATCGGACGAGGTAAGCAGGAAGGGAGCTGGCATTTCGCATCTATGAGATCAACAACAGCCCTAACCAAAAGATACAAAAGCATATATTAGAAGGACATGATCCTCCAAACTGGAACAAATAAACAGAAAACATCTTGAAAATAATTGAAGAAGTTCCAAATAAAATCCAAGTGGTCAAGAGACTCATAAAGAAAATATACATAAATCACATATTCCAACAAAGAAAATGAATAAGGTGAGCATTGTGAATATCCCAATTGATGCATTAGGAAAAAGAATGTCAAACTGTGTAAGGTGTGGTATAGCATAGTTAATCCACAAAACATGATCAGAAAATGTGCTGCATGCAACATTCCGACGCATCCGCAATGTGCTGAGGTAATGCAAGATATGAGAAAAGATACCAGAATATTTCGCTCAACATGTCTATCATGGATAGACAATGTTATTAAATCAAGACTGAATGTACAAATAGTTGAGGATGAAGAAGAAGAAGAAGAGAAAGAAGAAGAGGAAAACGGAAGAGAAGTAAACAAAACTGAAATGACAGAAAAAAATAAGGAAAACAAAGAACAAGATAAAAGTATGAATTCAGAGATACTCATTGATACTACATATGAGGCAATCAAGCAGCATACATACGAAGAAATAAATACGACATGACAACACAAAAGAAAATCCCGAAGAGGCTCTACCCACATTTAAACAATGATGGGAAAGAGGAAAAAATAGACAAGAAAGACAAAGTCTGCAACCTTTTGAAAAGAGGCAATTGTAGATTTGGAGAAAAAGATGTTACTACAAACATCCTAAGGTACGTCACAACTATGAAATATGTGGTAAATGTGCATACCTAGACGGTCTATGAGGATGATTGCAGAGATCTACATCCAAAAATATGCAAAAACCTAAAAGAATGAAAAGGATGTAAGTTCGACAAAAAATGTAAATATATGCACCCTGTAGCCAGGAATCAAAATCAAATAAATAATCAATCAAATAATAAAATCCAAAATAAGAAAGAAACAAATAAAGAGAGGAACAAAGAATATCAGGTGAAAGAAAACAACCAAGCCATCACTGCGATATGGTGGGCCACCAAAATATTTCCAAGCATCAGCTCCAAGATACAATTCAAGAGATAAGAACTGTATTTATGATGCAAGAGGATATTGCAGATACGGAGAAATTGCAGATTCAGAGACAAAATGAATAATTATGATGAAAGAAGATCAAATATTATGGAAAAGTTGGATTTTTTAATGTCAGAATTTGAATTTCTGGAAATGAAGAAAAGAACAACATACCAGAACAGGAAAGAGACATGGATAAATCCTTATTATTAACCAGATTAAATGAAGGAGAAAAACACGTAAACCATCATAGTGATGAATGCGCAGGGTTTAGTTACGAGTAACTCAAAAAGAAAAATAGAGTACTTAGAAGAACTAATCCAAATTGAAGAGAAAATAGATATAATGAATATAAGTGAAACCTGGTATTCCCAAGAGACTGGGAATGATGATCAAATAAAAGGGTTCCAAACTTATAGATCAGATAAAAAAATAGGAATCAAGGGGGAAAGACAAAAAACAAGGAAAAAGATATGAGAAATATAGTAACTCAGAATGTGAACTAATAGCAGTAAAATTTGAATCTGAAAAATTAATGAACATAGTAATATATAGACCCCCTAATACTAAAGAGTTTGACATAATAATAGAAAAATTGGATGATATATGTAGAAATCACAAGAACTGGACTATTCTCCTATCTGGAGACTTTAACTTTCCTTTCGTAGACTGGAGAGAACGAATAGGAGATTGTGGTTGTATTTATATATATAAAAAAGAGAGTAATAGTAGTGCAGAAGATAAGAGGCAATTCGAAAAGCTATTAGATATGCTACTAGAATACAACATTCAACAAATAAATCACCTGCCAATAAGAAAGGAAAATACTTTAGACAGTTATTTGTATTTTGTGACCGAGATGGTGAATTATGGTAAAGAAATAATAGTTTATAATGCGAGTATTTTCAGACCATAATGTCATAGAATTAACAGTCCATTCCAAAGCAAGTGAAAACAAAGATAAGCAAGAAATGAAAAAGTGGGAAGGATATGGAAAATACAACTTCTACAGTAAAAATATAAAATGGTCAGAAATAAATGAAAAATTAAACAAAGATTGGGATAACATTTTCGTAAGTTGATGACATAAGGGTAAATACGGAGATACTATATAAAATATAGAGAAAATAGTTGATAAATATATACCGAAGAAGAAAAGTAAACATCAGTCATGCATACCAAGAGACAGAAGGATCTTGTTCCAGAAAATCAGAAAGTGGAAAAAAGGTCTTGCAAAAGAAAAAAATGCATGGAAAGTTATAGAACTAAAAAGTAAGATAGAAAATGCAGAACAAAAGATTATACAATCAAAAGAAAATGAAAAACGGGACTTGGAAGAAAAAACCCTAGTAAATATCAAGCAAAACCCCAAACTATTATACTTGTACGCCAAAAAGATGAATAAAAGAAGAATAGAAATAGGCCCTCTAAGAATTGAAGGGAGATTAACGAATGAAAAAAAGGAAAATATGAACATATTGGCAGAACAATATAAGAGAGAATTCACCCCTAGAATTGATAATGAAGATAATGATATAGAAGTAAGGGACAAAAATAGTGAATATTTAGCTGACATAGATATTAATGAAACTGATATTGTGCAGGCTATTAATGAAATTAAAAATGGGGCTGCTGCAGGGCCCGATGTTGGTTGCCTGCTGTTTTGTTAAAGAAAGTAGTTCATTCTATCGCAAAGCCACTTGCAGAATTATTAAGACAAAGTGTAGATACAGGCAAGATTTATGATGAGCACAAATTAGCATATATTACCCCTACTTTCAAAGTGGATCAAGACTAGAGGCAAGTAATTATAGGCCTGTGAGTCTAACATCACATATTATGAAAGTGTATGAAAGGGTAATGAAGAAAAATATTATGAAACATTTAATAAAAAATAATTGTTTAATATAGGACAACATGGTTTTTGTACCTGGAAAAAGTACACAAACCCAACCGTTAGTCCACCGTGAGAACATATACAAAAATATGAAAAGCGAAATGAAACAGATGTGGTTTATCTGTACTTGCAAAAGCTTTTGACAAGGTAGACCATAATATATTAGCGAAGAAAATTAGAAAACACAATATCGTGGATAAAGTAGGAAGATGGTTAAAAGAATTTTTACACAACAGAAAACAGATAGTTATTGCAAACGATGAGAAATCGGATGAAGCTAAGGTAATATCCGGTGTGCCACAAGGTACGCTGTTAGCTGCATTACTGTTTGTTATTATGATTGCAGACATAGACAGTAATGTTAAGGACTCGGTAGTGAGTAGTTTCGTCGATGACACAAGAATAAGTAGAGAAATTACTTGTGATGAAGATAGGAACGCGCTACAAAGAGACCTTAACAAAGTATATGATTAGGCAGAGATAATAGGATGGTATTTAACTCTGATAAATTTGAATCAATAAATTATGGAGACAGAGAAGGAAAGCTATATGCATATAGGGGACCTAATAATGAGACAATCACAAATAAGGAAGCAGTTAAAGACCTTGGTGTGATGATGAATAGGAAACATGTTATGCAAATTGATCAAATAGCAATTCTATTGGCAAAATGTAAAGCAAAAATGGGATTGTTGTTACGGCACTTCAAAACAAGAAAAACTGAACACATGATTATGCTTTATAAAACATATGTTCGTAGTCCACTTGAATATTGCAATATGATATGGTACCACACTATCAAAAGGATATTGCACAAATAGAGAGGGTACAAAGGTCCTTTACAGCTAGAATAGAAGAGTAAGGACCTTGACTACTGGAAAGACTACAATCATTAAAATTATATAGTCTAGAAAGGAGAAGAGAACGCTACATGATAATTCAGGCATGGAAACAGATAGAAGGTTAGCCGAAAACATAATGGAGCTAAAAATATCAGAAAGAGCAAGCAGAGGTAGATTAATAGTGCCGAAAACTATACCAGGAAAAATAAGGAAAGCACACAGGACATTAATCCACTACGCACCAGCATCGATGAATGCAGCGTTTATTCAATGCGTTACCAGCTCATCTTGAGGAATATAAGGAGTGAGCATAGATGTGTTTAAGAATAAGCTCGACAAATATCTAAACTGCAACCCAGACTATCCAAGATTGGAAGATGCAAAGTATACCAGAAGATGTACTAGTAACTCTGGTAGACATTAGAGGTGCCTCACACTGAGGACCTGGGGCAACCTGAACAAGATGTAAGGTCCGTAAGGTAAGGTCTATCTCTCTCGCTCTCGCTACTAGAATACAACATTCAACAAATAAATCACCTGCCAACAAGAAAGGAAAATACTTTAGACTTAGTATTCGTGAACGAGGTGAATTATGTTAAAGATTAATAGTTTATAATGCGAGTATTTCAGACCATAATGTCATAGAATTAACAGTCCATTCCAAAGCAAGTGAAAGCAGAGATATGCAAGAAATGAAAAAGTGGGAAGGATATGGAAAATACAACTTCTACAGTAAAAATGTAAAATGGTCAGAAACAAATGAAGAATTAAACAAAGATTGGGATAACATTTTCGTAAGTGATGACATAATGGTAAATACAGAGATATATAAAATATTAGAGAAAATAGTGGATAAATATATACCGAAGAAGAAAAGTAAACATCAGTCATGCATACCAAGAGACAGAAGGATCTTGTTCCAGAAAATCAGAAAGTGGAAAAAAGGTCTTGCAAAAGAAAAAAATGCATGGAAAGTTAAAGAACTAAAAAGTAAGATAGAAAATGCAGAACAAAAGATTTATACAATCAAAAGAAAATGAAAAACGGGACTTGGAATAAAAAAACCCTAGTAAATTAAAAGCAAAAAGCCACCCCAAAACTATTATACCTGTACGCCAAAAAGATGAATAAAAGAAGAATAGAAATAGGCCCTCTAAGAATTGAAGGGAGATTAACGAATGCAGGAAATATGCAAACAAATTCGGAGAACGATAGAAAAAGAGAATTCACCCCTAGAATTGATAATGAAGATAATGATATAGAAGTAAGGGACAAAAATAGTGAATATTTAGCTGACATAGATATTAATGAAGCTGATATTGTGCAGGCATTTATGAAATTAAAAATGGAGCTGCAGCAGGTCCTGATGGTGTCCCTGCTATTTTGTTAAAGAAAGTAGTTCATTCTATCGCAAAGCCACTTGCAGTATTATTAAGACAAAGTGTAGATACAAGCAAGATTTATGATGAGCACAAATTAGCATATATTACCCCTACTTTCAAAAGTGGATCAAGACTAGAGGCAAGTAATTATAGGCCTGTGAGTCTAACATCACTTATTATGAAAGTGTATGAAAGGGTAATGAAGAAAAATATTATGAAACATTTAATAAAAAAATAAAAAAAATTTGTGTTTATATAGGACAACATGGTTTTGTACCTGGAAAGGTACACAAACCCAACTGTTAGTCCACCGTGAGAACATATACAAAAATATGAAAAGCGGAAATGAAACAGATGTGGTTTATCTGTCTTTGCAAAAGCTTTTGACAAGGTACCATAATATATTAGCGAAGAAAATTAGAAAACATAATATAGTGGATAAAGTAGGAAGATGGTTAAAAGAATTTTTACACAACAGAAAACAGATAGTTATTGCAAACGATGAGAAATCGGATGAAGCTAAGGTAATATCCGGTGTGCCACAAAAGGTACGCTGTTAGCTGCATTACTGTTTGTTATTATAATTGCAGACATAGACAGTAATGTTAAGGACTTGGTAGTGAGTAGTTTTGCCGATGACACAAGAATAAGTAGAGATATTATTGTGATGAAGATAGGAACGCGCTACAAAAGAGACCTTAACAAGTATATGATTGGGCAGATGTATATAGGATGGTATTTAACTCTGATAAATTTGAATCAATAAATTATGGAGACAGAGAAGGAAAGCTATATGCATATAGGGGATCTAATAATGAGACAATCACAAATAAGGATGCAGTTAAAGACCTTGGTGTGATGATGAATAGGAACATGTTATGCAATGATCAAATAGCAATTCTATTGGCAAAATTTAAAGCAAAAGTGGGAATGTTGCTACGGCACTTCAAAACAAGAAAAACTGAACACATGATTATGCTTTATAAAACATATGTTTGTAGTCCACTTGAATATTGCAATATGATATGGTACCCACACTATCAAAAGGATATTGCACAAATAGAGAGTGTACAAAGGTCCTTTACAGCTAGAATAGAAGAAGTTAAGGACCTTGACTATTGGAAAGACTACAATCATTAAAATTATATAGTCTAGAAAGGAGAAGAAAACGCTACATGATAATTCAGGCATGGAAACAGATAGAAGGAATAGCCGAAAACATCATGGAGCTAAAAATATCAGAAAGAGCAAGCAGAGGTAGATTAATAGTGCCGAAAACTATACCAGGAAAAATAAGGAAAGCATACAGAACTTAATCCACTACGCACCAGCATCGATATGCAGTGTCTATTCAATGCGTTGCCAGCTCATCTGAGGAATATATCAGGAGTGAGCGTAGATGTGTTTAAGAATAAGCTCAACAAATATCTAAGCTGCATCCCAGACCATCCTAGATTGGAAGATGCAAAATATACCAGAAGATGTGCTAGCAACTCTCTGGTAGACATTAGAGGTGCCTCACACTGAGGGACCTGGGGCAACCCGAAAGAGATGTAAGGTCTGTAAGGTCTCTCTCTCTCTCTCTCTTTCTCTCTCTCTCTCTCTCTCTCGATCTCTCGATCACTCGCTCTCTCTCTCTCTCTCTCTCTCTCGATCTCTCCAAAAACAAAAACATGAGATTGAAATCCGTTTTTACCGAATAGCAATCTCGGACACGAAAGACAGACAAACAGACAGACAGACGATTGCGCATGCAAGCATCAAGTCTCTGATTTACGAGGAAGATTTACAAGGAAATATTCCCACATAATCGCATCAGATTCGTCTGCAACATTGGCACTTGTCTTTCAACAACAGTTTTATTTTATTCATAGGAGAACAGTATTTTTGTCCAGTGGTAATGATTGGACAACTGAATAAAGAATGAATTGAGCAAATAAAGCAGAAAGAATAATACGAGTCAAAGTGAAATGTAAACTGGAAAGAAGTTTCCCGATTTAGGCTTTACTGTCTGCTGCATCAAAGAGCCGAAGGAAGCCTTATCATAGAAAAACTTTGGTCCAATTAAATTCCAAAGCGAAGACGCTCTGTCACTGGCAGAAGAAGTCTGGGAAGAACATACGCTGTTTTATTCAGGTAGAAATTATTATTTTTTTTTTTTTTTTCAGCAACCTTACATTGAAACATGTAAAATGGATGTCTGCAACTTATCACATAAATATCACCAACAGGTTGGTAACAAGACAACGACCGACCGCAAATGCGTAACGGAGAATTGTTTTAATCTTATTCTAACTATTGACATAATTGGAAGGGAGCGTCCACATTGCATAGAAACATGTCAGATACACGTCGGCCACTTATCTCATACATATCACGAACATGTAGAAAAACAAGTCAGCGACCGTATGTAAAGAACTAACCATAGGTAAATTCTCGACAATCGTATGAAGAAGCGCATGTTGGAACGGCCTCGAATGAGTCGTCGATTTGTCCTCGACCTGCATGCTGCTGTGAACACATTTTTCACCAAGCTGCAAGAACATCTAGTTACGTACAAAAGCGGCGGAAGGTCCAACCAGACAGATTACTTTATGTATAAGAGGAAAGATTTACGTAAGGTAAAAAGATTGTAAGGTCATACCAGGAGACCATGTGAGTCCGCATCATCGTTTGGTACTGATGGACTTGGTATGGAAATTGAACAAATAAGGAAGAGAAAAATGCAGGGCCAAAAAGGATAAATGGTTTAAGCTGAAAGAGATTGAACTTTGTAGGCAGTTTAAAGAAAACGTTTTAGCAGAAATAAACACATGAAATTGAAGATGTCGATCAAGGGAGGAACGGAACGATGGAAATAATACTAAGAGTTGCTAGAGAAATATCGGGTGAAAGTAATGGCAAGATGTTAGAAAATAAGGAAACGTGGTGGTTTCAATGAAGAAGTGGAAGGATGAAACAAAGCCAAAGAGAGAAGCAAAGAAAAGGTGGGAGAGGACCCAAAATGGAAGAGGACGGATGGCTTATAAGGAAGCAAATAAATTAGCAAAGAAAACTGTAGCAATTGCTGAGGATAGAGCATATGATCAGCTGTTTACGAATAGCTAGATACCAAGGAAGGGCAAGGAAAGATCGTTAAAAATAGCTCAAATGAAAAATAAGAGTACCAAATATATAATACACATAAGACAGATTAAGGATAAGGATGGATATGTACTGAGAAATGAGAGAGACATAATAAGGAGATAGGAGAATATTTTGATGCCTTACTCAATGAAGAAAATTAAATATTTTTTAAGAGGAGATGGACACACAATTGTGGACCAGTCATAGAAATAACAAAAGCTGAGGTTAGAATGGCACTGGGAAAGATGAAAATAGTAAAGCGATGGAATCGGATGGCATACCTGCAGAAGCCTGGAAGGCTCTTGATGAGGAAGGAATTGACATACTGTGGCAGTTAATGAAAACAGATTATGGAAAGTGAGACGATAGCCGAAAAATGGAGAGAAAGTATATTAATCCCAATATTCAAAGAGAAAGAGGACATTCGTGTGTGAAAATTACCGAGGAATAAAGCTCATGTCACATCATCTCCTTATTTGTCAAATTGGTTTTTCAAGACCTTTGAACATTGACAGATTTTACTGATTCGTCTGTAAATGATATTTAAACCAACACTGAAAATGAGGAAATTCCTCGTGTTTCAGATTTTGATCTAAGATCTTGCAAGTTTCACGGTATGTAACATATTCAACTGTGTTTGTATTTGTATCCATTTGGATACGCACACACAAAAATGTATATTATACACATATTTGTATACATGTATATGTATGTATGTATATATATCTGGAATATTACCACGTCTTCTGACTATCCTGTACCTCCTTATATACATATACATATATATATATAATATATATATATATATATATATATTATATATATAGATATATATATATATATATATATATATATATAAAACGGATTGAGTCAGTTATTGGACGTGAATATAATGTAGGTGTGTGGGAAGAAGCGGATCTACTTGATGTATTCCACAGATGTCTGCTAATGTCAGTCTTTGGATTTTAATCACATTCGGAAGGACGACGTGCCGGGGAAATGGTTTAAAAAACATATGCATTCAAATTTGTATAGATGTGTGCGCTTATGAAAGCTTGCCAGCTCTAACCTCGACGAAATAATTATAACTGGAAATGACTGATCACGGAAGTTCACAGCCATGTGATTTAGAGTGTAGACATTTTTAATGAGTTAGTCTACATCAACGTAATTCATGACTGAAGTCTTAATCATCATCATCATCATCATCATCATCATAATTATTATTATTCAGAAGATGAAGAACCCTATTCGTATGGAACAAGTCCAACACAAATATTTTAGCTACAAAAGAATATGGTGTTCTCGAGGAAAAAGTTGGAGTTAGACGAAGTAAAGGGAAATGCAGAAAGAAATCTCGTTTATATATAAAATAATAATAATAATAATAATAATAATAATAATAATAATAATAATAATAATAATAATAATAGATAATAAATAGATACAAACATATCAAAACGCAAGGAGAATAGTGTTAGGGTAGTAATGCAATGCATCTTCGCTTGAACTGTTGAGGAAGCAACTCCTCAACTTCCTCAGAGGGAGACAGACTGTTCCTCCACAGCCGCCCCCCCCCCTCCCCCCCCCCCCCCCCCCCCCCCCCCCCCCCCCCCCCCCCCCCCCCCCCCCCCCCCCCATGCAACGGTGTCAGGAGGAGAAGGAGTAAAGGACCTCGGAACTTTGAAGAAGTTCGACAGCGAGGGAGGTAAAACATTGACAGCATATTGGTGCTTCTGCTGTTCAGCAAATCTGGCTGCTCTCTCATTCTATCTATCTCTCTCTTCGGCAGGAAAAGGGGATCAGGGATCAACTGAGAATGTGAAAGATCTCTGTTGAAATACAACTTCTGGAAAAATTGCTCGATCGTTTTCTATTCAGAGGATAAGGAAGACTTCATATTCTAAGGTTTGAAGTATAAATAGCGTCCATTTTTGGAATGGGCTGAGGACCAAACCCTAATTCCAACACAGTATTGCACAAGCCATTGTCGTATTTGCGCAAATGACAATGATAAGTAAAATGAAGATAAAACCAAAACTTTGAAGTCTAAGGAGCATAAAATAAACGTATATAAAATGAATTAGACAAAGCTTTTTTCACTTACTCAAAATTTAATATACGGACAAAGACAACTTGATTTAGTTAAACACTGGCAACAAAACGATGGCTATCCTGCCACCCAATGGCTTTTAAAAAAGTAGTTATTGAACCTAGAAAACAAGGCTGATCTAAATTTACAAAAGGTAAATAAAAATAGTTTAAGCCTTTTTAATACCTTCCTCCCCCAAAACAAAACAAAAATATTCCAATAAAATTCATTTTCTTTAAACTATGCAAAATAGGAATCCTGTAAAAAAAGGATTAACACATTACTCTAAAGTCAACACCAAACATATACATAGGTAGGAAAAAGGAAAGTATCGATCCTGAAACCTGAAATAAAATTTCTAATTAACACCACCATAAAGCAAGCATACTAATATCAAAAACCGAATGTCACACAAAGATACCTTGCCAGTCAACCCAACAGAGAAGACCAAACCAAAATAAACCAGAACTCACACTGGTACACAAAACAGTTATCACCAGAGACAATGAATGTCTCCAATTCAGCCAATAACAGTGAATCTACACAAAACAGACCCTACCATATCGGCCTACTTGTTTTGACCGCTCGTATTTGGGAGGTACACAGGTATCCCTTGGGGGTTCAAAGAAAATAATCGAACACAAAAACCTTAAATTCCAAACTAAGAAGACTACCTAGCAGCTAATAAACCAAACTCCAGCTAAATACACATCATACATCATCACATCTCTTTAAACTACAACTTCCTACAGGAAAAAAAAATCCATGCAAACCCATTGAAGAGACGACAAGGGCGAGGGGAGAGGAGAAAGGTTGTGATCAAGTCTTTATCCGAGAAAGGGCATTGGGAAATCGATTCTCTGATCCCTTACGTGTTCAATCACATGAGAGAATTCTTGCAATTGCAGAGCCCAACGTAAAATTCTCTAGTTCTTTCCTTTCATGCGCTCGATTGAAACCAGCAGGTTGTGGTTCGTCCAAATTTCTATAGGGACAAGAAAAAATAGTTACATGGACAAATCTGAGTCTTTTCAGACACTGAGTCTTCTGAGACACCCTGGGTCTTTTCAGACGCCCTGATACGTTTAGCCCAATCCTAAGTTCCAACTAGGTCGCCCTAACAGATCTTACGGTTTATATCAAGGGCTACAACCGTACAAAAATCATCTCAAAATGGCTCAGTTGACCCTTGATCTTAAAATTCTTTGAAATTTAGATAAAACTACATTTTTTTTATTTTATTTTTTTTTTTTAGTTGATTCCATTTTGAGTGCAAAATACTTATTTTTGGTTTTGGGATATCTCAAAAACTCAATAGAAGCATTTAAATTTTTTTTAAAGTTAACATGTTCCGTTTGTATTCGTTAAATATGGTAGTATGAAATAGTAAGTTTAAAAATACCAACAAATAAGTCTGTAATACTTTTTGCTTTAAACTTTTCAGCTTAGGAAGGGAGTTTTTGGTGTTCGTTTCAAGCCTAATGGTACTCGCTCAAAATAATGATTCTGTACTTATAACGCCCACCAGTTTCCCCCAACGCCCTCACGCGACCTAAAAATGTAATGCTAATCAGCCATCACACGTCACACGTGGCTTCACCAGGGCCACAATTCTGTAGGTCAACCAACCAGGCGGACGGTGCAGAGGGGCTACAAAAACCAGAGGAGTGGGCAGACCGTCGTCAGTCGAGAGTGATTTCTCGCCTTCTCCAGAGAACCAAAGAGCCGAAGAAGAATCGACGAAGAACCGAAGTTCTCTCTGAGTTCAACCGGATCAGCCAAGCATTTCTTCTTCTTCTTCTTTTCCGGTCCAACGATGAATATTTCGAGCGTTTGTGTGGTCTTTGCGACCCTGCTCATTTCTTGCTGTGTCTGCCAGGTAGTATTTTTGTTTGTCTGTCTGTCAGTTTTAGTCAAGAACTCTTCTTCTTCTCGCTTAATGTTCAGTTCTGTATCCAGAAAACCACAAAAAAAGTTGATTCTAAAATGTGTAAATTCATAAGATGCTTACTACGGTTTGTTTATAACAGGCCAAAATAAGCTTTTGTAGAATAATCTTAAGCTCTAAATTAATACTTTAAGAGAGAGAGAGAGAGAGAGAGAGAGAGAGAGAGAGAGAGAGAGAGACTTGAATAACTTATTTCTCAATGAACTACTTTATTCTTTTGTCTGCGTAGTTTAAGAAAGCTGAGAAATTGGCCTTTAATGTTTCTCCCAGTTAAAGTTTAACTCAGTCGATGGAAAAATTCTAAAGAGAAAATAATTTGTCGATGAATAATTTTTTCATCAACGATTTATTTTCCATTTCAGATCTTTCCCAGCGACTTAGCTCGAATTTTAATGGGAGGAAAATATAAGGCAAATATCTTTACTTTAGACCACAAACACAAGAATAAGATCTAGCGGATAGCGAAAGCAACCCTCTCTCTCTCTCTATCTCTCTCTCTCTCGCTCTCTCGCTCTCTCTTCTCTCTCTCTCTCTCTCAATCTTGAAAGCGTTGCTTTTAAGCATAAGATTTTTTTCACAGACACTCCATACTTCGACCCATTATGAAAGAAATGTAGATATTGTTTACATTTGCTGTGTTTAAAAATATAATATGATATTGTCTTGATATAATGTATAACTGATTATGGGTTACTCATTCACTTTAAACAAGCAAAAAGCTTTCACCTCTTCTTCACTTTTCCTTCTTGTTCTTGTCCTTCTTCTTCTTGTTGTTGTTCTTCTTCTTCTTATTCTCCTTCTTCTCATTTTAGACCAGTGGGGTTCGCTGTTTTGGATACGCCTCGTTCTTTCTTCGACCTCTGTAGTGCTCTTCTGCTTCATCAAGTCCCTTCTCTCTCACTCTCTCTCTCTCTCTCTCTCTCTCTCTCTCTCTCTCTCTCTCTCTCACACACACACACACACACAAAAACACAATCTCTCCATCCATCTCTTTCTTGGTCTTCCTCCTCGCCTTCTTCGTCTGCCCTGTAGTACTTCCATCTCCATAGGATCTATGCGTTCCAGTATGATCATCCTCCCTCCCAACCCTCCCCTCAGTTGAAGGTGTCCGTCGTACCTTCTCAGTGAGTTCCCTCCTTCCTGCACTTGTCTCTTCGATATTTCAACCACCTTTGTTGACCCTCTGATACCATCATTCCTAATCGTAGCATCCTCCTTGTTACGTCAGACATCTTTGAACGTCCAGTTTCTTCTCCTCTGTCTTTGTCACACTTTAATTGGCATTATTAGCCTAATACTATCCTCCTTGTATGATAATACTCTTTCATCTATTAATTGATTTATTTTTTCTCTTCTTTTTTAATAAGCGAGATTTCTTCTTTCTGTATTTCCCCTTACCTCCTCTTAATTCTTCCTTCTGAACACCTTAATATCTTTGGTAGGTTTTTTCCATATGAAGAGGGTTCCTCATCTTCTGTATCATTTTTTTAGTTTAATATCAAAAGATGCTGACAATATAATTGTGCCCAATATTGTTATAATTTGTAACTTTATTTTCTGTCCATTTAGTTTGAGGCAATAACTCTCAATACCAGGTGATGCTAAGTTTTTATTAGTTTTATTTTTGCTTCTATTTCAGACTACAGGTAAGTACATCTGGTGTTAAGGACATCACTAAAACCCGAAGACAAAATTGTAAGTTGAATCAAGGAAACTTTTCAGTCTCTCTCTGGTGTGACCGACTCTCTTCGTCCTTATGATGAGGCCTTCTCTTCAAAACACGTTTCTTTTGATTATTGTAGGAACACAGGTGAAGTTATCAATGCTCATAGTGCTTAGAATAATGAATATATAAGAATGAAACATTTAATTCCGGCCCAAGTCCCAGCACTGGGAGCTAGTATGATGATGTCATTCGGCTCTTAAAGGTGCTCCTATTGTGTTGTCTGTATCATGATATCTTTATTCCTTTATTAAGAAGTAAGATCTTCCCTCTTTTTTGGCTATTTTCCCTCTACCTGCTCTTAACGTTCCTAATGAAACCACCTTAAGATTCTTTGAAGCTGGAATTTCCGAGGTCAAGACCCCTTTGGTGGGCTTGTTCCATACGAATAGGTTCTTTGTCTTCATCCTCTGAGTACTACAACAACTAATATTAAGTCATTCATCTTTTCAGATACTTCTACTTGTGACACATTACCTGCCTGCGGAGATGTTGGAGGGTTGTGCATTGCTTCTTCTGAATCAGGCAACTGCACAGGTGTTCTCGACCCCAATGGTTGCGTAGGAGACAGCTGCTCCTGTTGCAAGGGAGGTGAGTGAATAATCCTCTTCTTCAATGGTAAGATTAGATCCAAAATCTGTTGTGGAATATTTTCCATTTACTACTTTCTACCGCCAAACTTTAGGATTCTCCCCGCCCTTGCTTCTGTTTTTCTGATGATAGAACACTCAACTTGTTCCTTCCATTCCTTTCCTTTTACTTCCGACCTGGGCTAAGATGGGATACCAGATTGCTCTTTACATTAGTCACCCCTCCAATATATATATATATATATATATATATATATATATATATATATATAGTATATATATATATATATATATATATATATAGATATATATATAGATACATATATATATATATATATATATATATATATATATATATATATATATATATATATATATACATATATATATATATATATATATATATATATATATATATATATATATATATATATATATACCTATGACAGTTGTAGAGGTCTTTTATTCCTCACCACTGGACAGAGGAACAGTCTCCTTACTGAGGATGTCGTGCAATTGGAACTTCTTCAGAAGTTCCAGCCAAGAAAGATGCATGCATCATTACCTAATGTTATTTTCCTGAATTTGAATGCATTTTTATCGATTCATTAACCCTTAAAACGCCGAAGCGGTAAAAAAAAAAATGTCTCCAGTGTGCCGGAGGTGTTTCAGAGTGAGCGCGAAGCGGAAAAAATATTTTTTCAAAAAAATCACAGCGCGCTTAATTTTAAAAATTAAGAGTTCATTTTTGGCTCCTTTTTTTTCATTGGCTAAAGTTTTGTATGCAACCATCAGAAATGGAAAAAAATTATCATTATCATATATAAAATAATGCGATATATGGTAGCAACAAGAAAAAAATTCATACATAATTGTTTTCAAATCAAGCTGTGCGAAAAACGGTTAAGGCTAAACGAGTTACTTTTTATAGTTGTATTGTACACTAAATTGCAATTATGATATATAACACATTGTAAAAGATTAAAGTAACACAAAACAAATATTATCACAAAATGATGCATGAATTCGTAACACGCGGACGTAAAAATTTTATTTTTTTTAAATTCACCATAAATCTAAATATTGTTCTAGACTTCGAATTTCTTTCAAAATAAAGACAAATGATTGAATATTACGATACTGTAAGAGTTTTAGCTTAGAATTGCAGTTTTCAATCATTTCGGACGAGTTAAAGTGACCAAATGTCGAAATTTTTATATATATTTCATCTATATGCATATATTGAAAATCAGAAAACTACAACCTTCAAATATTGTTGTTTGTATTTTTCATGAATTTGCGCACATTTTGATATATGGAAACTCTATAAAAACGCCTAATATGAAAAGGAGCAAATATTAGGAGAATGCGACGTAACATATTTCGGAGATTTGCGGCCGCGAATCGGCTCGCAAAGGGATAGAAAGTTTTTTTAAAAATTCACCATAAATCTAAATAGTGTGCTAGACACTTCGAATTTTTTCAAAATGAGATAAATGACTTTATATTACTAGATTGTAAGAGTTTTAGCTTACAAAATGCGTTTTTTGACTATTTCGGTAGAGTCAAAGTTGACCGAACGTGGTTTTTTTTCTAATTATCGTGATTTATATGCAAATATTTCGAAAAAGAGAAATGCTACAACCTTCAATAAATTTTTGTTTTATTATAAATGAAATTGCGCACATTTTTCATATATAAAAATTTATGTAAAGGCTAATTTTAAATGGTGCAAACATTTCGACAATCGCAAGAAAAAGTTTCTGATTTTTTTTCGGTAGAGTTACCGCGCGGACGTAAGGAAATTTTTATTTTTCATAAATTCACCATAAATCGAAATATTGTGATAGAGACTTCCAATTTGTTGCAAAATGAAGGTAAATGATTGAATATTACTAGAATATAAGTGTTTTAGCTACAATTGCGTTTTTCGACCATTTCGGTAGAGTCAAAGTTGACCAAAGGTTGAAATTTTTGCACACTTATCGTTATTTATATGAAAATATTTCAAAACTGATAAAAGCTACAACCATGGGTTTGGTTTTAGTTGTATTTTGCATGAAACTGCGCACATTTCCATATATAAAACTGTATGTCAAGGCAAATTTAAAATGGTGCAAACAGGACAATCGCACGAAAAAATTATCGGATGAGTTACCTCGCGGACGTAAGGAAAAAGTTTTTTCTTAAATTCACCATAAATCGAAATATTGTGCTAGAGACGTCCAATTTGTTGCAAAATTAAGGCAAATGATTGAATATTACTAGAATATAAGAGTTTTAGCTTACAATTCGTTTTTTCGTTTTTTTAACCATTTCTGTAGAGTCAAAGTTGACCGAAGGTTGAAATTTTGGCACTTATCGTTATTTATATGAAAAATATTTCAAAACTGATAAAAGCTACAATCATGAGTATTTTTTTGTTTGTATCCTACATGAAATTGCGCACATTTTCATATATGATACTTCATGTAACGGATAATTTAAAACGGTGCAAAAATTATGTCAAAATGACGAAATAATTTTTGAGATGTGTCACTGATACTTTTTAGTGCGATAAGAAAGAAATTCGCGCTTACGCGCTGCGTAAACGATTGTAAACAAAACAACGCCTTGATCCGTGAACTCCCACCCCAGCATCCCCAAGGCGCGTGATTCAAAAGTTATCGCCTGGTAGGCCTATAAAGTATTTTTCCGCGAATTTAAAAAAACTTTTCTGAGTCGACGTATAGTACGTCCATTCGGCTTACGGGAGATATTTTGACTCGACGTTTAATACGTCCATTCGGCGTTTAAGGGTTAATGTATTTATGTATTTTTTTTTCTTAATAAGTGAGATCCCCTCTTTCTGTATTTCCCTTTTCTTCCTAATGAGGACCATATTCTTTGGAAGCTTAAATTTCAAGTCATTGGCCCCTTTAACTGCCTTGTATATGGTTCTTCATCTTTTGAATAATAATAATAATAATAATAATAATAATAATAATAATAATAATAATAATAATAATAATAATAATAATACTGGCGAATATTGTTTTTTCGTCGACGACCAAAGGTTGCGACGAGACGGACAAGTGCACAGGTGCTGGAGGCTACTGCTTCCGAAAAGACGGTCCCCACGTGTGTACAGGGAAGGTCTTCAAATTCTGTGGTCAGAGGAAAACTGTCTCTGTTGCGTGGATCCTCACGGGCATGGCAACGGTAATGGGTACGGTAACGGCAACGGCAACGGCAACGGCAACGCCAACGGCAACGGCAACGGCAACGGTCGGTTAATGGTAAGAAAGAGTTCCATTTCCTTGATTTGATGCTGTTCATTCTGTGTGACTGCATAGGGTTTTGTCTGTTTACCTGTTTAATTTAATCTTTATTCATTCTTTTAGTAAATAGGATCTCTTTTTATCCATATTTCCCCTTGACGTCCTCTTACTTCTTCCTGATAAACACCAGAATCTTTACCTGTTTGAATTTCAAGTCAATGGACCTTGTGGTGGGCTTGTTCCATTTGAATAGCGGTCTTCTTCATCTTTTGAATATAATAGAGACACTCCATTGTTCTGTTGATAGTTACTTAACAATTTACTATTTTTATTGAGATTGAAAATGCAACATCTCCACTCTAATCGCTGTTAGCGGTCATCGTCATGGTACTTTCTTTCAAGGGCTTCATCCTTTAGTTCCTCCTCTCAACGTGATTGAATGAAAGGTAGTTCATCTGATCACTGGTCTTATCTCAGGTCATTTTTTAGGCTTTATTTTCCATTGTCACCTCTTCTTGAGGAAAATCTTTCATTGTTACATCTTCTATAGCTCCCGCTTTCTTTTGCGACTTTTTCTGAAGGACCTGTTATCCTTGTCATCCGTCCTCTAGGTCCTACTTTCTACCTTGTTTAAGCCTTTCTCCAAATCTTGCTCTCCTTTATTGCAGGGTGGCCTTATTTTCAGTTTTCTATAAGTAAACTAATTGGCAGCATCCATTCTCTTAGACTCGAGAGTATCACCCTCTTCTCAACAAACCTCCGCTACACATGTTTACTGGGTGTGAATAAACAGTAGTTGGACTGCATGATTTAGGGAGATTTTTTTTTTTGTTAACATCCTAGGTATTTAATACTGCTTCCCATTTTCCCCACCCTTAGGCTTCTATCCTTTCTTCCCCACTTCCTCCAGGTTTAAATCCCAGTCTTTATCCCTCCCCTTTTATTCTGCTCTTTCCATTAGGCCTTGAAATGAAAAGAAGCAATACTTTATTCAGCTGCTGGTCATGGGACCTTTTCTTCTCATGGCTATTCATCTAAGATCCCCTCTTGGGTCGTTACCATGTGCTTGGGACGTAGGTCATTTGTATTGTTGTTATTGCCATTCTTTTTATAATCTCTTTTCCTTTTTTCAGCTGATTGTTATCAGACTTGATAAGGTATCATCATATAGAAATCCCTTTAAGAGTCCAATCAAAGAATCATACAGTGTTGATGAATGATGCCTATTTTTGAGAATACTACCACAATTTTTCTCGTTCTTTGACTTCATGTTTTTGAAGCCTTTGATCTTATCTTATTCAGGAGAGGAACCGGGATGATCAGACCTACCGCCCAAACTTCAGTGGCTAACTTTGCAACGAGAGGAATGAGAACTGGGGCTGTTCTCTGCTGTAGACTGAGACCCATTAGGATTCCAAATTTGAGTGAAACTATTCTTTTTATCATAATCGCAAAATTGAAGACTTTTGTTATTTCTGAAATATGTTTCATGATTATTCTGCAAATAAATTTAGCATTCAAAGTAGCTCTTTGTGATTTCATCCCTATTCTTTAGACTTCAATTAACTGTTTCACGAGGCATCTCTTCACACTTTTATTTATACAGATTTTACATAATTTGTTTTAGCTTTGTGTACATGATAATATGAAGAGGTCTCAGTTACTGAAGTGACAGAGAAATTTGACAATATTCTGTTTATATCCAATCCACATTCAAGGACTGTCCTAACTGAAACCTTTCAGTTGCAAAACAGAAGTGGTCTGGATATTCTGTCTAAGGCAATTTTCCATCATTGAAGAACCTTTTATATATCCAAAGTAGATTGCGCTTGTGTGAAAGCACTGGCAGAAGTCAAAGTAAGAAATAAGACCTATGGCACCGATATATATAAATATTATATATATATATATATATTTATATATATATATCATATATATATATATATATAATATCATATATATAAACGAAAGGAAAATAATGCATAGATATCTTTTGTTGGGAAAGTTTGCCTTAAGAGAACAATCTCTTTTTCGTATCCAATTTCGGACAGACTACATAAAAATTCATAGTAAAACTTCAGGATGACACCTAGAAGCCTTCATATCAACAAGCCATGAAGCGAACATAGTGTCGTGAGGATCCTCGAACGGACTGATAATGGAAATTCGGATATTTGTGTCGTCGTCGAAGAGACATTTCTCAAGAGTCGAAGAGATGTATTGTCTGCAAGGAGATTTATTTATGTGTCTGTATAGTCTGTCCGGAATTGGTTACGAAAAAAGGGATGGTTTTTTAAGGCGAATATCCCCACACAACATATATTTATACATTATTTTTTCCGTGCGTTTATAGATGTGGCTGCAAGATGTGCTTAAGTGTGGTGTGTGTGTGTGTGTGTGTGTGTGTGTGTGTGTGTAAAAAAGGAGCATTCTTTGGTTTAAAAAAAATAAAACGGTAAAGTTCATTTAATACAGAAGCATCAGATAAGGGAGGTGATATTTTGGGCATAGAAATAATTATTACCTGAATGTATAATAAGATGAAAAAAAAAAATGTGAAAGATTGTAGGTCTGTGAGTTAGTTTTGATAAGATATTAGTCTCTGAAAATAAAAGTAAGATAATTTAAATCTTAAAAGTGTATTCTTTTCGGTGTCTGAGGCAAGGCGCGACCTCTTTTCTTCTTCTTTGGAAAGGGTAGAAACTAATTTCAGATTGTACGAATATCATTCATATAATTAAAAAAAAAAAAAAAAAGACCTTAAAAAAACAAAGTATCTAAAAATGAATTGGAAGGAGAAGACAGTAATACAGATGATGTAAGTGGTTATACATAATCAACTGCAGCAATTGTGGAGACACATGTGGGGGAATTCAGGAAAGGGGTAATAAGGACTAGAATCCAAGAACATAGAAGGGCAGTACAATTTAACTCTCAGGGGAGTGCTGTAGTTAGGCATTGTTGGGAAAAATGACCATGGGATAGATTTAAAATCAGTAGGCTTATATACGAAAGCAATAAAATCAGTCATAGCAGGGTAGAAGAAGGAGCACGCATCAGAGAGATTAAAGTGATAGAAGGAAACAAAGGTTTCACCTCAGAAGAAAGTTATTGTTTATATAGCAGACCAAAATAGCCTAAGCAGTGGCGTTATCAAGGGGGATCTATTCGGGCTGATCAACCCCAAAATAAAGTCCCAGCCCCCCTAAAAACACGGACTCAACACATCCCATAGAAATTAGTCACAGGAGGGTAGTAGAAGGAGCACGCATCAGAGAGATTAAAGTGTTGGAAGGAAGCTAAGGTTTTACCTCAGATGATCCCATAAGCCGAGCTTTGATATCAAAGGAAGATTATGACTGACCCTTCTGACATGGAGATTAGGTTTTATGTCCGGCAGACTGTGGTGACCACTCCCTTACACAAAAGTTAATCCAATTGACAATCAGCTCAGGATATCAGAGCGACAAGAGGGGATTAGCAACTCTCAAGGAAATCAGAACAGCCATCATATAAATGATGGCTCAACAAGAAGTTCCAGGCTAATAACCTACACATCTCTTGAAAAAGAGCCACAGATAGGGCCTGAAAGTACTCGAGTGTTGAGTAAAATAAAATGTAAATATTTATAAGTAAACACATTATACACAGTAATTTTGTGGTTTCTTATTCAAATAACATATGTCACAGCAGAGGATACTGACATTGGTTCTCTTCTGTCATCACACGAGGCCTTACAGGCAGCTCCTGTTGCTGGTATCACAGAAATCCAATATGATGCACCCCATTTGGAACATTGGAGAAACTAGTATGCGACTCTGAAGAAAGCGGCAGGCGTTTGGCATTTACGCATGCTCTGTGTGGATGAGATACCACATTCAAGATTAAATACCACAGGAAAGAGAGTTGTATTGAAAAAAAAAAAGTGTCCTCTTCAAGAATGCAGTGCCATTCCTGACAGACATCAAAAAGGTAAGAAAAAGAGCAATCATTCAGATCTTCAGTTCTAGCACGGATGTGCGTCTCTTGAACTGAGAAAAAGTTCCGGGGCAAAGTCATCAAGAGTTCGAGAACTGTTGATGTTAAAAGGACTTGCCGCCTAGGAGTGAACAGCTAAATATTACTCATTTCGTGTTTATTATCAAACACAAATCTGGCTAGGAAATACGGATTTTAAACCCCATGATTACGGTTGGAAGAGAAATGGAAAAAACTCGGTTCCTTGCACGATGGAATGGATAAACACGCCCTGCTCCTGATGTCTTACTGAAAGTATAATCAGATGCAAATGCCTTTAAAGGCTTCTGTAAAGGATGGGCTATACCCAGACAGATTTTTCTGAGGAGTGTCAAGCTGGCACTTGTGTTAACATATCAATAGATGAAGACACTGCACTTTACTAATTTAGTTTGTGGAGGCACTTTGAGCCAAATAATTGCAGCTTTTATTTTTTCTTTTATATTTCTATTACTGCAAGGAGCTGATAAATCACTGCAAGGAGCTGTTTGTCATTTTAGGTTATCTTGTATCTTTTACAGACATGTAATCCCCAAGTCAATTTTCAGGATTTTTTTTTCTAAATATTAAGTGCAGCTCCATTTGATCCAGGTGAATGCAGGTGTTTTGAAATGGACCAATTCTAAATATGTTACTATTAATATGCAATCAGTATATTCAAATATTAAAAATTGAATTTTTAGGAGATTCCAGCCCTAACAATGAAAATGTCCTCCGTTTTCAATGTGGACGCAATAACACATTCAAGCAATGGAACAAACTACGTAATATGATTTGACAGAACCCACACTTTCACCTATTTTGCATGGTAGTGAAATTGTGTACTATATTTTCTCTTTAGCATCTCTTTTACGAAAGATTAGCTTGTAAAGAAAAAAATGCCAAAATAAAGCAAAAGCTCCATTCTAAAAGACCAATTCTATAACATTCTAGTGTTAAATTAGTAGTTTATAAGGTATTGAAGCAAATGATAGACAAAATATATTTTAACACTTGTAAAAAAAAATATGAAAAAAATCCACCACCGAAAAGGTTAAAAAGTGGGAATTACACAATTTTAAAATGACAGAATTTGTCCCATTTTGGATATGATGTTACTATGTGTCTATATAATATTTTCATGCAATAAAACAACTAGTACTGCAATCTATTTTTATACCCACCTTTTTTCACTTATTTCCCATGGACTACGTATCAGTCGGGAGACTGTTCCACAGGCTAATGGTGTGAGGAACTAAGGACCTCTGGAGCTTTGGAGAAGTTCCACAGGGAAGCACACTGACTGCACATTAACGTTCCTCTGATCTCAGCACTTTTTCCGAAGAAATTCACAGTCTGGAGAATGAGCGCCTTTTTTTCCAGAACAGCCCAGAATGCGCCAGGGTGTGGAAAACATCATTTGATATGAAGGTCCGCCTGAATTGTCAACTGCGCTTCTTTCTCTTATGACGAGACAGGTCAAAGGTCCTCCTGAGGGACCCAAACCTAAGCCTCATCCTCAGGACAACGAAGAGTTACAGAGGCAGCTTGTGGATCTCACTCTCTCAGCGTAAGTCCTCCTGTGGCTTTCTCTTTGAACACCCTTAACCAACAGCTCTTCAGACTAATCCTTAGGAATGGAATGGTATATAGATTTGAGGCTAAAAAGCCGAGTGCTAGGATCTGTGAGGTCATTCAGCACTGAAAGGAAACCTGTGAGGAACGAGAAGGTTTTCAAGGAGGTGAAGGAAATGAAGACGGAAGAAAGAGAGTATGAATGGAGGTACAATAAAAGGAACGAAAGCATTGCAGCAGAGAAGGGCAGAAGGGATATTGCAAATAACCTTAAGAAATGCCTACGAGTAATACATTGAGGTGCACTGATGGCACTACACCTCTATGGGGACAAATCCTTACTTAGGCCAATTAAGCTTAATTAATGCCAATCATGAGGGGTCCATCTCAAATTAAGCCTTACAGGTGAAAACAATAAACGAAATAGTAACAACTTAGTCATCCAGATACATACATATATAAACAAGTAAAAAGAGTGCCGGTGTCTTCAGCAGTTGAGTTTTCTGTACAGCATATAATGCTGTAAAAACTTTTCAGCTACACTCTATGAAATTCACAGCTGTAACCGATGAGCTGGCACCTATAGTGGTGCCACATGCACGATCATGGGCTAAATTTAACTTTAAATAAAAATAAAAGCTTCTGAAGCTAAAGGGTTGCAATTTGGTACGTTTATGGTTGGAGGGTGTATGGTCAACACACCAATTTACAGCTCTTTAGTCTCAGTAGTTTTCAAGATCTGAGGGCAGACAGAAAAAGTGCGGACGGACAAAGAAAGGCAACTCAATAGTTTTCTTGAACAGAAAACT
Source organism: Macrobrachium nipponense (assembly GCF_015104395.2). Lineage (NCBI taxonomy): Eukaryota > Metazoa > Arthropoda > Malacostraca > Decapoda > Palaemonidae > Macrobrachium > Macrobrachium nipponense. Next base: position 142,339,230 of record NC_087202.1, on the reverse strand, counting down.
AAAAGTTGTTGTTCAGAATTTAAAAGTGAAAAATCTTTGAGAAAAAACAGTCCTCATAATTGAGTAGCCCAGAACCAGAAGGTGCTAAGCGCCGTTTTTTAAAAATCGAGTAATTGCGAGTTAAAGTTAAAATATCGTAGCTCGGTAACTATAATAGGTATTAACATGGGGTTTGTTACATTTTAAAGCTAAATACCATAGTTTTTGTGTGTAAGTGTTAGATTTGTAAGTTTTTAGGAAAATACCAAAAAATACCAAAAATACAGACGAAATCAAAAATTATAAAAAACAACAACAATATCAATGGAAATCCATCATAAAACGGTTCTAAATCATGTAAATATACAGAAAACATTTCAAAATCATTATTAATGTCCATGTTTATTGGAAACTACCCGTAAAATGCCGAAAAAATTCCGAAAAATACCAAAAATACATACGAACATAAAAAATAATATACAACATCATCAATGGAAATCCATCATAAAACGGTTCCAACTTATGTAAATATTACATAGAAAAAAGCTCAAAATCAGTATTAATATCAAAGTTTATAGGAAAATACCAAAAAATACCCCAAAAATACCAATACATACAAACATAAAAAATAATAAAAACCAACCACAATATTAATGTAAAAGCACCCAAAAATAGTTCAAAATAATGTAAAAAAAAAAAAAAAACTAATCATTATCATTAATAATAACAAAAAAAATTTTATCTAACACTCACCACAGCAACATTACGCAATCTTTTAGGCCTTGAGAAGGGCCACGCACTGCAATATCACACTCATGTTCACTAGTAGATGATGACAAATCACTAATATTAGCCATTGTCACGAAAGCACCAAAGAAATGCCGTAAAAATCGCGTAAAAAAGGATAAATCCACGAGCGTATGTTGGATGGATGGATGCATGAGTTTTAGGGCAAAAGCCCAGGCACTGGGGCCAAAGAAGCCATTCAGCGCTGTAATGGAATGAGCGTATGTTGAGTTGACAAAACACACGGACCTGCTGAAACGCGTCAGTTTTGTTTACATTCTGCCGCATCGCATGACGCTATGCTTTGTGCGCGCTGATTGGCTCAGGAAAGCATATTGCGCTATGATTGGCTGAGGCGCCTACTCGCTCATTGTCGAAGCACTATGATTGGCTACCGCTTTCCCGGGGATTCTGGACTGTGCGAGATGACACCTTCTGGTTCAAAGAATTTAGCCGCCGCGCACTACAAATTTTTCAGGCGAAACTTTTATTGACTTCTGAGGGATTTTCGACCATATTGCAGGGCCAGAAAGCGCCAAATCCAAACTGAGAAAAACTTTTGAGCCTGTGATGGACCGTTTTCTGTGATAATCTCGGTTTTGGTCGGGGTGGCGCTTAGCACCTTCTGGTTCTGGGCTACTCAATTATAACTGAACAATTTTTTTGAATATTAACAAAAGGAGAAGTTGACGAATGTAATACAGTCTCGAACTCTCATAAATAATAAAAGTAAATTTCAATTAGAAAAAGGTAATTTTCCACACAAATTCATTACTAATTACTTACAGCACCATTTCCCTTGTCTAAGTGACGTCTGCAGACTACATTCTTCTGGACAGGAACAGATAAGGTATGGATCTGAAAGAAGAAAACCAGCGTAATAATTGATAAAATTGATCTTGCTTCATAGAAAAACAATATACTTGACATGCAACAACTTCAGACGGATGCATTTTTAAGTAAATCTCTTAATTAAGTTAAACATTGAGTATTACGTACTTCAGGTTAATGCCTAATATGACTGCAGATAGCTACAAATTAGTATCTACAAAATATTAAAGTACAGGCTATAATAGTGGTAAAACGGCACATGAACAGGAATAAAGAATACCAAAGGAACAAACTATTTCAGAACTAACCAGAAAAGACTGTACAGCCAACTAAGAAGGGAAGACAACCACCAGGGAATTCCTGAAGCCGAACCAAGTAAGAGACTCTGGGAAAACATATGGAGTAAACTGGTATCATACAACAAACATGCAACATGGCTCCAGGAAGTCAAAGCAGAAGAAATTGGTTGGGAGAATAAAACGAAGATCCACCGAAATCACGACAGCCACAATCAGACACCAACTAAAGAAAATGCCCAACTGGAAAGCCCCAGGTACCTAAGAAGTCATGGATACTAGCTCAAAACCTTCAAGGCCCTACACCCACGAATAGCAGAATAACTCCAGCATTGTATCACAAACTACCATATACCCAGATGATTGACCACTGGTAAAACATCCTTAGTACAGAAAGAAAAGAACAAGGGATTATTGCAAGCAACTACAGGCCTATCACCTGACTACCAATTATGTGGAAGTTACTAACAAATATCATCAGTGAAAGGCTATGCAACTACCTAGAGGATATAAACACCATCCCCCTCCAACAGAAGGCTGCAGATGGACGTGTATGGGGCACAAAAGACCAGCTCCTGATAGACAAAATGATAATGAAGAACAGCAAAAGAAAGAAAACTAACCTAAGCATGGCAAGATTTGAATATAAGAAAGCCTTCAACATGATACCACATACGGCTAATAGAATGCCTGAAAATATATGAGACAGAGGAAAACACCATCAGCTTCCTAAAAATAAAATGCGTAACTGGAATGCAATTCTTACAACCTCTGGAATAACACTAGCAGAGCTTAACAGCGGAGAGGAATCTATCATGGTGACTCACTGTCACCTCTACTCTTCATGGTAGTCATGATTCCCCATGACAAAAGTAGTGCAGAAGATGGATGCTGGGTACCAACTCAAGAATAGAGGCAACAGAATTAACCATCTGCTGTTCATGGACGACATCAAGCTGTATGGTAAGAGCATCAAGGAAATAGATACTCTAATCCAGACTGTAAGGATTGTATCTGGGGACATCAGGATGGAGTTTGGAATAGAATATGTGTCTTGGTCAACATACAAACAGGCAAAGCGACAACGGACTGAAGGGACTAAAAGCTTACCAAGATGGGAATAACATCGAACACACAGATGAAACAGGATACAAATACCTAGGAATAATAGGAGAGGATATAAAAACACCAAGAGATGAAGAACACAATCAGGAAAGAATATATGCAGAGACTTAAGGTGATACTGAAGTCATACGTCAATGGCATGAACACATGGGCAGTACCAGTAATCAGATACAGCACAGGAGTAGTGGAGAGGACGAAATCTGAACTCCGCAGCATAGACCAGAAAACTAGGAAACATGTGACAATACACAAAGCACTACACCCAAGAGCAAATATGGACAGACTATACATAACATGAAAGAAAGGAGGGAGAGGGCTACTAAGCATAGAGGACTGTGTCAACATTGAGAACAGAACACTGGGGCAATATCTGAAAACCAGTGAAGACGAGTGGCTCAGGAGTGCATGGGAAGTAGGACTGATAAAAGTAAACAAAGGCCCAGAAATATACAGAGACAGGAGAATGACAAACAGAATGGAAGAATGGCACAACCAAACCAATACACAGACAGTACATGAGACAGAGTAAAGAACTGGCCAGCAATGAAACATGGCATTGGCTACTGAGAGAGAACTCAAGAAGGTAACAGAAGGAATGCTAACAGTGGCACAAGATCAGGCCCTAAGAATCAGATAATATTTCAAAGAAACGAATAAGATGGAAATAACATCTCACCCATATGCAGGAAGTGCAATACGAAAAACGAGACCATAAACCACATAGCATGCGATTGTCCTGCGCTAGAACAGAACCAGTACAAAAAGAGGTATGATTCAGTAGCAAAAGCTCTCCACTGGAGCCTGGTGTAAGAAAAAACACCAGCTACCTGCACTAATAATAATGGTACGAGCACCAACCTGAGGGAGTGATAGAAAATGATCAGCAAAAGATCTTCTGGAACTATGATATCAGAACAGACGAGAATTTGATTGACAAAAATCAAGAAGTATCTGAGACAGCAGAGTTGAAGAGAAAGAAAGGGAAAAAAATGGATAAATATCAAGATCTGAAAACAGAAATAAGAAGGGTATGGGATATCACAGTGGAAATTTTACCCATAATCATAGGAACTCTAGGCACAATCCAAGGTTCCCTTAAAAGGAATCTGGAAAAAACTAGAGGCTGAAGTAGCTCCAGGACTCATGAAGAAGAGTGCTCCTAGAGACAGTGCACATAGTAGCAAAAGTAATGTGATATACTCCTAAGGAGGCAGGATGCAATACGGAACCCCACACTATATAAAAACCACCTAGTCGAATAGGATGACTTAGACAATATACAATTATATAATATATATATATATACTATATATATATATATATAATATACCATATATATATATATATATATATATATATATGTATATATATACATATATATATATATATATATATATATATATATATAATCATATATATATATACTATATATAGTATATGTATGTATGTATAAACAATCAATAATAGACAGAACATTTTCACCGGAAATAAACCATCAATAACTGGGAAGACATCAGTTTTGCTGGAAGAGTATTTCGCCTGAATTGGGGGACTGTATGAACAAAATGACATTTTTATGATAAAAATAAATTTTTTATATACTTACAAGTAATTACATAGCTATCATGGTAGTGCTCTTTGTTTTGGATGCAGATAACTCGCCCCACCCAGGTTTTGGGGAAGAACAGGTACAACGTAGCTGAACAGAACAATTTTTGTGCTCTATGTCCATAGCAGGGAGGTGGGAGGGCTCCCATTATGTAATCACTTGGTAAGTAAATAAAAAAATTCACCTTATTATAAAAATATCATTTTTATATAAGTAACTTACCAAGTAATTACATACCTGATTCCCAGATTAACAGGCAGTGGGATACATGGACGCATACTATTTTAATACTAATATTCCAGTTAGAAATTTACATGAAACAGTAAATCAGATAGCATTGACACATGCTTGTTGTAAACCTTACTTGGTGAGGGAGCTACAGCAGGTAATTTACTGTCTGGTCGTTGTTCCTCTCGACCTGTAGTGATGGGACATCAGAGCCCTGTGTCATCTCTACTGCAGTGAGTGGGTGCTTTGCAAACATGGGATAATTCTGCTTGTTGCCAAAGCTCATATTTCAAAGAAACTAGATGCCCTTGTTCTGGTGCGGTACAACAAAGATCAAAAGTAACACCTTCACCACAATTAAAAACACACCAAAACAACTTTTAGCCCCCCACCTCCCCAAAAAAGCCCTTCCATTAAAGACAAAGACTAGAGGGTACTCCAGTACACAATACCTACAGGTTTCCCAAATTCAACAACCTTAATCAAGGTGAGGAGAAAGTCAAAACAACTCCTATCCTTCGTTACCCTGTACCATGCCAGCTGCGGAGAATGGACCTAATGTACTGCATTTATTGTAACTGTTTTGACTTCCCGAAGATAATGCATTGCCAATACCGATCTACATTTCCAGTGTGTAGACTGCAAGATTGTAAAGAGAGAGAGAGAGATTCCGCTTGAAAGCCAGTGAAGTGGCTGCTGCCCTTGAATCATGTGGACTCAACTTTCAATAAAGGGAATCCTTCATGTAATTTACAATGTCATTCTTTGATTATACACATTGGGGATTTCTCACTGAGCACCACAAGTTTGAGGGGTGCCTCTAATACCTTTTGTGCTTTCTAAATATCATTTAAGAGTTCCGTCCTGGTCTGTTAGATCTACATTTTCCGATAAACTCCTAAATTAAAAACGAAGGGGGCCAAGGTTTTGAGAAATGTTCATTCTTCGTCAAAAAATCTAATGTATAGGCGAAAACTGTGTTTTCTTGAGAAAATTCTAACCTTTTTATCAAGGGCTTGTACTTCACTTATACTTTTGGCCATAGCTATAGGTACTAAAAATATTGTCTTTCTTGTCAGATCTCTAAGGGAAGCAGAATTCAATGGCTCAAAACGTGGACCTGAAAGCCATTTTAGTATAAATCTAAATTTCATGGTACTGAAGAGATCTCTTTCGTTTTTGTTGTGTCCAGAGACTTCGTTAAATCTGCAATATCTTGTTTGCTGACAAGTCTAAACCTCTATGCCCCATAACTGATGACATCATTGGCCTGTAGCCTTTAATGGTTGGTGTAGCTAATCCCTTTGTGGATCTCAAATACAAAAGAAAAATCTGCAATCTCAATTATAGTGATTTCAGAAGAAGAGATGTTACTTTCTCAGCACCACGTTCTGAGGACTAACCACTTTGCTTGATATAGATCTGTTGCTTCGGGATGGTCACCTATACAATGGTTTTAAGTGTTACCCACGAAATTTTGAATTCAAGCTGCCGTAGTGGAACTTAAAGCTATGCCATCATTATTATTATAAAGGATTAGTTTATCCAGACCTCTGAGTCTAACAGCGGCTCTTCTCGTGCTGGTTTTCAGGAATTAATCCTGAAAAAATTAACTTTAATAACATGATAATCCTATTATCAAATAAGTAATCTCTACCTTCAGCAAGAATTCCTTTTAATGTTGAATTTCTAAAATATAAGCTTCTTGGATGGTTCCCCCCCCCAAAAAAAAAATTGAACAAATCAACTAATAAGTGTTGGACAGTCATTGGTGTTTGGCATGTACTACGTTTCATTGGGGTCTGGATGGATTTGACATCAAATGACCATGTGAAAATCTATTCTTGCCTATAAGTAGTCTTGATAATACAACTTCTTTAGTTCTTTCTTTTTGAGATGATGACATCCATGAATGAACTTCCCTTTTAATATCAATTTCTCACTTTGTTTGTAGTTAGCACTGTTGTCCATTCTGTTTGCCAGTCTTGATATATTGAAGGCTTAATAGAGGTTTATACAGTCTGGTACTGTGGCATGTGTCATTGTTGATGGATAGTGCAAGCTAATTTGGCAGCTGTATCTGCATTTTTGTTTCCTTCAATTCCCACATGTGCTGGAATCCAACATATTTTTATTAATAGTCCTGACTGAATAAATTGATGGATTTTTATTTGGATTTCTCGTACAAGGGGATTTGGAGACTTGTACTACTATAAAGCAAATAAAAATGCAGTTTATTATTCGAGCAAAGCAAAAGCGTATGAGAAAAAAAAAGAAAAATCGCAATGAACCCAAGGAAAAAAAAAAGAATCTCGTAACACACCCAGACCCAAAAAATTGTTCTCTCAAGCTCTGATATCTAAATAACCCCCACTAAAATTAGTAAAAATCTCCAATGTTTAACCCAACGCAAAAACCCTTTACTACGCTCATACAACTAATCACAATGAGACTTAATGTCAAACTCCCGCCGATTTACGTAAATAACACGAAGGTCCAGTTAACTCCCCCGAAAAATCACATCTCCCGGCTAAAAAAAAAGAAATGCTATTTAAGCTCAATACCCCAAATTATATCTCTCATAGGGAAAAGGAAGAAAAAAAAATTAAAAAAAAGATAACCACAAGTAGAATTTCCTCCATCACAAAATACATAATCATGTATAATATGTATAACTCCCCGCGTTTTCCCAAGAAATGCTCCATCTAAAGTTATGGAATTTGCCAGAAAGCAAACTCTCACACATGCGCTTTCGTGAAAATGCTATTGTCAACATTTCCAGATATTGCAAAAGCTCTGAGCTATCATCATCAGAGGAAAAAGTCAGCACACGGCTCATCACATCGCTTGTCAGCAGAAAGTCGCCTGCGGACGTATGCTCAAACAGCAGCATAAAAATTGTCCAGTCAGACACATAAGTTTGGGAAAATCATGATTCTACAGAAAAAGGTCTAACTGACACATTTCACAGAACTAACATTTGTCTCGAAGACTTATTCTCTCAACATGACACAGCCTAATTATATGCCTCCAAAATAACACACTTGTGAACATAAAATGCACACATCTCCATAGAAACTCGTAATGCAGTAATGACACTCGTCTCTAAATGGTCACGAAATCAAAGAGACAAAGAAAAAACCACAGAAAAGTCTTCTCTTGGCTCAAAAAAAAAAACTCCCATAATCACAAAAAAAAAGGGTCACCCGCCAAAGATTAATTCCAACTCCATATATATGTGACACCACATTAATAAGAACACCACTCCGGATATAAAAATATTTCCTCCATTTGGTTAATAACCACTCCACTTATATTTACTCTCTTTTATTTCTCAATAGCCATATGTTAATAAAAAAACAACACCACTCCAGTTATAAAGAATAATCACCTCTATTTCGGCAAATACAAAATATTTACCTCTATTTCCCCAATACTCCATGTGGGAACAAAACAAGGCTCCAAAAAATAATCTCCAAAAAGGAATATACAAAAAAATGAAATCCCATCTCCAATAAAAATGTGCAACTCAAAGGCAACTAACTCACACACTCACAAAATATTGCCCCATAATCTCCAAAAAAATGTGTCTCCATTTGCAACAAAGATGGCTGCAAATAATTGAACTAAAACATAGCTCATATCACAAGTTGGCAAAATATCAAAAAGGGCCAAAAAATATATCCCTCCCCAATTATATTATATCTCAAATTATAACTCCCAAAATAATATATACCTCAATTATAACTCCAATTCTCCAGAGAATGACTCAATGTTATAGTCAAAAACTATAAAACTCTCTCCATTTAGCAAAACTGCTAAAATAAAGGGCAAAAACTCGGCAAATAAAACTGTCTAGAAAATTCTAGAAATAATCACCGATGTGCCACAAGTCATTATAACAAAACTCCAAATACACAGTGTCTTAGCCAAGACTTCTCCATATGCACTACGACATAGGCCACTAGAAAACTTAACCAAGTTTCCTATCGCTCACAAAGTTGTCACAAATACAACAAAAGGTATTGTGCAAAAAAACTCACAATTTCTGGAACACAAAATATCCAGAGAAAAAATAGTGCCTTAGTATGCATTTCAAAAATATGCAAAAAATTCTCCCATATATTTCTCTGCAGCATCAAATAGCTGAAACACAAACACGTTCCTGAATCATGACTCTAAGTCACGAACTGAGATATTAAAAAAAAAAATATTCACACCAACTGGAGAGAAAAAATAAATTCAAATTCACCCATGATGAAAAAAACTTGTGTCAGCAATGGCTAACTTCCAAAAAAGGAGAAAAGAAAAATCTACGGCATTGTAACTATCTCCCGTGACTCACTAGATGTCAAGCAACTATCTGCTGAACTCATAAAAAAAAAAAAAAAACTAATGTGTTGATAGTTCCACCCAAATTCAAAAAAAGATTTTACCACCCTTGATAGCATTACAGCTCCCACGTATTAGTATAAAAAAATCAGTATCAGAAATATCATTATCACAAAATCACCAAAATTTGCTATCATCAAAATCACCAGTATCAGTATAAAAAAAACATCACCAATGTCAATGCTTGTCCATTCTCCAAAAATTCAGCACAAGACTCAGCAAAAGTTCAGCAAGATTCAACACAATTCACCAAGATTCAGTCAGATTCATCAAGATTCAGCAAAATTCATCCCCCATGAATCACTGAAATATTCTCCAAAGTTACAAAAACTCACAAATAACTAGCACAAGACTTCTCCCATTAATTCATTTGTATAATTCTCCAGGAATCCATCTCTGTAATAATTATAAAAAATAATCTCCCCAGAAATATCTCCAAAAGCTCTCGTAAAAAACCAAAAACTCCCTTAATGATAATTAATACTTAAGCAACCCCTCCCCGTGGACATCTCAATTATAACAATTATTTAAATAAATAATAATTAATAATAATTCTCCATAGTAACAATTCTCTTGCAAAGATCTCAAGTAAGGGTGAAATTTAAATAGCATACACAGTAATGCTGAACCTTCTGACACACAATTTCTCCAGATGCAACACCATTCGGCCCCATTTTCAAAGTAATCTCTCCAACACAATAAAAAAAAAAATAATAATAATCTGTGTCTCCCCAATATATTTGTCTTCGAAAGCACAAGGAAAACATACACCCATACAATGCATTTCAATTCTCTTTTATTTCCTTTTCTCATCATCCAAGAGGGGAAAAAAAATATCTCTTTTCTAAAAAAAAGACTCTACGGGCGTTTCACTTCATCAACTAATCAATCAGCTGAGATCTTAGTATTCATTGTCAAGGGCAAACCCATACCCCAACACCCCGACACAAAGAAAAAAAAAGGAGTTCACCCCCAATGAGAAAAAAAAAGTTTCTCCCCCCAATGAGCGTTGACATTCCCCCGTCAAGCGAATAGAACACTCCCGAGGCATGCACTAGTACCCATCATCCCTGCACTATCTCTCGAGGGAGGCCAGTGGTACCCTCTATGCAACTATCACCCAAGGGATGCCATACTCCCCTTGCAAAGTGCTGAGCCCGTAAAATTGTGGCCGCTCTGTCTCTAAGCCAAATATGCTTATCTAAGCACAGTTCACATGCATGGAAAAAAAAACGTCTTTATACACCCTCATATTTTAAACAAAGACGAATACGTCTATTATGAACACGCGCCAATAAAGAAAACACGTCACTTCTGCTACTATGGGCAAAGAAAAAATGTTTTGACCTCTTGAACCAACCCCATTACACTGAAATATTTAAACAAAAACCCTCCCCTTTGATAAACAATATTTTAACACTCACCACTCCATAATGGGAACAAAAAAACTCGGAATTCGCGTAATGCACGGCAGTGATACACGCACGATTGTCTCGGGAATGCACTCGACACATCACAAGCAAAAGTCACACTGAGTGCGCCCACTGCTCCTAGGCTGACTCCCTGGGAAAAATGCTGAGTCCAATAAAATCCTTCCCACTCCCTTCACAGTTAACGGATAGATATTTCTCATTTTTTTCTCACTAAGTAACTGAAAACTAACAATCCCCTCCATATTTAACAATTTTCCACAATCCCACAAAGGCTTTGTCGTTCGAAACTATCGTTAAGCCATAACCCCTTTATTTTTTTTCAACTGGTCACTTATCTCTTCATTGGCGTTCCTAGGCATAAAAAAAACTCTTTTATACCACTTTTTAACCGCTAGCCACCAAATCCTGTAATGGGATATTTCCCATTATTTATCTGGTAAGCGTGTAGCACGAATGTCAGGCAAACCAATACACAGTATTACACACAGCCTCTCTCTCTCTCTCTCTCTCTCTCTCTCTCTCTCTCAGCAACTCCTCTCTCTCTCTCTCTCTCTCTAAGCAATCTCTCTCTCTCTCTCTCTCTCTCTAGCACCGACACCTCTCTCTCTCCACCTCTTTCTCTCCATTCTAACAGTTAATGAAAAATGAGAGAGTCGCATCATAACATAAACATTTATTAACAATGAATAAATAATTAACTAACTCAAAAAAACCCGAACAGTAAAATGTCTGACGGTATGCAGTCACCAAAAAGTGCTGCGCACCCCCCGGGACTCCCTCCCTCCCTCCATTGCCAGAACCGTCTGTTTCAAAGACACAGAACACCATCCCGGTAAGTCACACACAAGTTTAACAATCATAGGTTAAAGATTGGATATTAACACAAGAATGTCAAATAGGTAACAAGCCACTCTTTGGCTAAAGTAATTCAACACTCACCCAAGCAACCGGACCACTTAAGCACACTTAATAAAATACTCCCGGTGAGCGCCACGGCATCTTGCCTTTCTCTCGAAGATGCCTCTTTCAAAATCCCCCATAGACTCGGGTATTCAACATTATTAACAGAAAAAAAAGGCGCACACGCACATACGAACACAGTTCGTTAACTCCTCACAATACTAGCTGCATCCAGTTTCACAAAGGCACTTTGAGAAGAGTTCATGAACTTAGTACATTGACTTGTCTAACTAAGCAAGTTTTATCTCACGCCACCCACAGAAATTCATTTCATCAGCTTTCTCAGGTCGTCGCCTCTACTCTGTTCTTCACATTCCATAGGGGTCACAGAGAACACACAGACAATATATTATTAATCAAAAACCCTAGGCCTAATATATGCAAGTTACAGATCAAATCATAGCCGGTCGCCCTAAGGGGGCCTTTCTTTCCTGTGTCACAAATCGTTAGACAATATGATAAAGGTGATGAGCTATAGGAGTGACAGATTGCTGGGACTTCAAGTGACAGTGGGGAACTCTAAAATCCTACTAATTAATGTTTATATGCCATGGAAAATAACAACAATTTTTGTTTTTGATCATTGCTGCATGATCCTAGGGGAGTTACACAGCATTTATTCATGATTCTCCTGCTGATCATATTTGTATAAGCAGGGACTTTAATTCTCACCCCACAAAACAATTTATAATGAACTTACTCGCTTCTGTCAAAATCATGCTCTCCAAATTAGCGATGTAATGCTCCTCCCTCCCTCCTCCTATTCATATGTACATAATGGAGCTAACACAATTACAGCCTCCTGCCTGGACCACTGCACCACATCTCAACTTCATGATTCTATTATGACCTGCAATATTCGCTACGATCTCGCAACGGGCTACAATCACATCCCATTACAGGTGTCATTCAGTACCCCATCCCTCCCTACTGTGAACCCCTAACTGACTGCCCACCCCCAGCGGTAAACTGGGATTTTAAAAACCAACAGAAAACCAGATACTTTAGGGCAACCACGGGAACCAGGTTGTGGCCAATAGTTCAACCGACAGACGCCTTACTTTGTACTAACACAAATTGTAGAAATGACCACCACAGGAGTGACTGAATGAATTCTATTCGAACATAATCTCCGCTATGCTTGCTTTGGGCAAGACTGCCTATAGATTTCGTCAAGGTAATTCTCGTAATATACCTGATGATAATGACTTGATTAAAGATCTGTATACATACTCACGAGAAATGTTTTTACTGTGGAGGCAAAATGGTAGCCCTAGAGAAGGCAGCACTGGAGGAGGCGAAGGCCTTCACAGAAGCCGGACGAGACCTGGGGCTGGAGAGCACAAAGCTGGTCAATTGGGTGAATGATAAGCTGAAGGAAGCAGCCCAAGAGAGAGCAACCGAACGGGAGAAGGAGAGAGAAGCCCAAGAAGAAGAAGAGAAGCGACAGAAAGAGAAATTCAAGCTGCTGAAAGGGAGAACGAAAGGGCACATGAACTGGCTATGGCAGTCCAGAATGTCACCCTGGCACCCCCGAGTCCCACGCCTCCTGCGCCCTCTCACCTTCACAGCATGGGCGGCCTCATTAGGGCTTGGGACGATAACGAACCCGACACCTGGCTCGATCATGTCGAGCAGGTGTTCCGGAACTTCGATCCAACCCCTCTGGAAGTGGCCCTCCTCCTTGGCAAGCATCTCACTGGCAAAGGGGAACTGATTTTCAAGTCCCTCCCCTCAATGAGCGACACAATCTCGCTCGCGTCCGAGAGGCAATCCTTGGAGCTTACGAATTGACCCCAGACCGGTGGAGGCAAAATGAGAGTATATGCCCAAGGAGGCTAACCAGACGTGGACAGAATGGGCAGCCAAGAAGACACGGCACTCCGTAGGTGGATGAAAGCCTCCAACGCAACATCTGTTGAGGAGGTCTTAGAACTCTTTCCTAGTTAGCGGACTTTCTTGCCTACGCCCCCCCCTGATCTTGCCACCCACTTGGTGGACAAGGCCCCTAAGACTCTTTTGGAATGCTGTAAATGGGCAGATGCTATGATACCCACCACCCATTGCAGAGTTCTTTAAAGAATAAAAACACGTCCTGCTCTCCCCCTCACTCCTGCTGCCACCTCTCAGCCTACCCAGCGCCCCAATAACCTTCCTTGGAAACCTGTATGTAGGCATTGCAACAAACCAGGTCACACCACCGAGCAGTGCCTCTCAAAGATGGATCCTCCTCAGCAAGCTGCCTGCCACTCCTCCAAATGGACTACCTAATCATAGTAACAAAACAACGGCCATTGGAACAGAAACAACGGCCCCGGCCTGATTTTAGCCAGAGTTTCTGTGAAACATGCAGAGTGCATGGGCACACTGCTGCCTGGGCGGGATGCCCCAAAAAATCTGTTTCTACCATTGCTATGGCCGTAACAAAACCATCCACTCTAGGCCCCCCTGCTCAGGGCCCCATATTTGTCGCACCCCCAAGAGGTCGCTATCCTGCCCGCCAGGTCCGAGCTTTCGACGACACTGGTGCGCAAGTCTCCATCATCCAAGAGGATAAAATTCCTTACGGAGCTAGGGTTGATTGAAGGCATCAGTTTCGTGACGATAGAGAGCCTCAACCATGTCAAAATGTTCCTACCTACTGTCCAGTTTGAGAGTCACACGACCTCACCGTTCGAAGATATGTACCCATGGCAGTAGCAAACTATATACTTGGAGGTTATGATGTCCTGCTAGAACAAGATTTTAAGTCTCCTACTAACTTTATACCGTATCAGGGCCACCGCCCTCACATAGCTCCAGACCTGCTTCATGGCCTCCAAGGACTACCTCTGCACAGCCAGTGCCACTTGAAAGGTGCCAGGCAGTGACCAGGCTCCATCTCTCATGGATGTTAAGCCACGTTCGAGTCCTTCCACTGAGTCAGGAACGGCCTTAGTGCCAGTGCCAGGGCCAGACTCAAGTTTTCCTTCTGGAGCTCTAAGTCCCGGTCGCTCTCCCTCAGCTGCCTTGGCCCAACAATACCCATGCCGGCAGTCAAGGAGAGCCAATTCCAATAGGAATTCTCCAGGACATCCATGAACATAATGGACACTCCACCAATGGTTGCGGCCTCGCAGCCCGCCCCAGAAGTCAGTCCCTCCCCATGGGTAAGCCCATCTGAATACCATTACCTCATCCAATCCCCCTCCGTCAGCAGCGAACCGGACCCGGAGTAATGACTCTGCCGAATCCTATTTGGCTGAAGAACTCAGGGAACCGAGCCACGCAGCATTAGGCACGGGGAGGAGTGCCAAGGCCCCAGTTGTCGCAGCAGTTGGAGCAGATGCCCCTTCGGAATCTTCAAAGGGCTTCGATGAGGTCGAAGGAAGAAGGGAAAAGGGTGTCGAGGTTTTCCAAAACCTTACGAGAGCCAATAGCCTATCTGCACTAGGAGAATTCTGACCCTCTCCATCCAGAAGAGAGTGCCAGACTCTACTACTTCTACTTCTTTCTGACCCTTTTTGTAACTTCTTCTTTTCCTTTTGTATTGTCTGCATCCTATCTTCCTTGGTTTCCTTTCTTCATATTTACTCTGTGGCATTTGTTGTATATTGTATGCCCTGCCTAGGCAGAGCCAAACTGCCAGCTACCCTGGCCTTGTATACTTTAGTACTTCTTTACGAACTACTGTTGTAAGAGTGCCACAATTGGCACCGAGTCCTATTCTAGGCACTTAGAATTCCATTTAACTTGGGAAAATTTTAGCCAGCAAAAGTTGCTATAGCTTAGATATAATTTCGAAGCCTGGCTCGTTTATACATTAGTTGGTTAGCTGTTCTGATTTAGTGTTATTCCCTAGTCTTTATATTTTGTGAGATTGACGTGTTTTGATTAAATTTACATTTAATTTTTTGTCTGTGTGTGTTATCTTATTTAATCCTTACAAAGAATTACTTCATTAATTTTCCCCTTGTTAGTACACTAATGTTAGTACTGATAAAAATAAATAGGGTTAGATGTCGTCTTGTTACGAGACAAGGTAACTTCACAAAACTGTAGGGCCATTAATACACCTGAACAGGTGCATATCAATCTATCAGGGTAGTCAGATAAGATGTGTTACCCTGAACAACTGTGTTAGTAGTATTATGTAGGATGTAACTTACCTGTAGGTCTAATTAAATATAGAACCACTTATTATTGTTATTGTTATTCTCAGTGTGGCGTTATATATTAAGTGTATGCTTAATAGAAAGCTAATCTTTAGTCAAATCACACTTCATTTCACTTAGTTCTCTGCCTGTCGAGTAAGACTTCATGAATATTATAATTGGCAGATTTTGAATATTGCTTATATTATAAGTCCACTCAAGGGAGAATGGAAGGCTCAGTAATCTATATTGCAATTGGTCCTTGTTTCTAACTTGTCTTGTCCATTCCAACCCGTCCAGGGTTGAAATGTCCTCTAGAATGGGGAGGTGTTCAAGATTTAGTTAGAAGCAAGGAAAGGAATAATCTTTAAACCCGAGTTTAAGGTATTTATACGAGTTGCCCCTTCACTTTGGAGGAATCCATTCTCCTTCTTCTTTTGAAAAGCTATCCTCTTCTCCCATTGGTGTTGGAATATCCCCTGCAGGCATATGGGGAGGAGCCATCCAGGAGAAATCTTGAAAAGGCCTTGAACACAGGAGAGAGGCCTCAGAAGAGCACTAGACCTCAGAGAGGCTAGATCTCTTGCCCTGACCAGACGCCACTGCCAACCCCCCCCCCCCCCCCCCCCCCCCCCCCCCCCCCCCCCCCCCCCCCCCCCCCCCCCCCCCCCCCCCCCCACTCCTAGGCCTGCTTTCCATGCTTTGGGGAAGCCCAAGTATCTTTTTTAAAGTCCATAGTGTCCCGACTTGGAAAGAAGACATCCTGCATCCTCATTAAGGTACTGTACGGGAAATTCCATTTCAACCAGGGAATTGTTTTATCTTTGTCTGTATTTCACTTCATTTTCCAAGGCAACTTGTGCAGTGTTCATACCCCCCCCCCCCCCACCCCCCCCCCCCCCCCCCCCCCCCCCCCCCCCCCCCCCCCCCCCCCCCCCCCCCCCCCCCCCCCCCCCCCCCCCCCCCCCCACCCCCCCCCCCCCACCCCCCCCCCCCCCCCCCCCCCGCCCCCCCCCCCCCCCCCCCCCCCCCCCCCCCCCCCCCCCCCCCCCCCCCCCCCCCCCCCCCCCCCCCCTTTGTCATCTGGGCTCAATTCTGTAATTACTTCCCTGTGATACCAGTAACATTCCCCTAGCGAATTAAAGCCACGAAATAGTTTCTGCTGTGTAAAATTCCCAGTCATTTCATTTCCCCCTGAGTGGCCTTTTATTGAGAGAAAACGTGAGTAGAGTTCACCCCACGTGGGCCCTGCCTCATACCTATGCACCTCTAATTGCAGACAAACGTTGTGCCTGGCTGTGTAGAACTTGGAAGTCCTTCAAGCTTGTAATTTTGC
>NC_087202.1:142304622-142312122 GCF_015104395.2 Macrobrachium nipponense | reverse complement strand
ACGACAAGTAAAATAGAAGGATTTGATGTATACAAACCAGGCGATAAATTACGAATTTTCCGTTCGCAATGAACAACGCAGCTGTCTCTATCAAATGTCAGTAAATTACACATTGCTTGTATCATTTGCTCGTATATTATATTTCTGATTTAAAATGCGCTTTTCGGGTCCTTCCCGGATTGTCATATATAAAAACTACGCACTTGAATGGTATCTTTTAAATGACTCCTTCATTGTTTTCCGGACTATTATGAATTAAAGTTTTACCAATGGTGCTATGAAAAGGTTGCCCTAAAAACCAAGCAAGCTTAAGAGGGTAAACTATAGACTCTTATGGGATGGTATGGAAAAGATATAAAATCCTTTTTTCTGATTTTCTCCTCATATGAGTAAAATGTTTTTTCTTACTTATGCTAGACTATAATCAGTATCTTCTAATGTAAAATTATTTTCATTACCAACTTGATATATAAATTCTTGTTCCTCATTGATAAATTCCGGTCTGCATATTAAGAGCTCTAAGAAACATTGATT
Source organism: Macrobrachium nipponense (assembly GCF_015104395.2). NCBI lineage: Eukaryota > Metazoa > Arthropoda > Malacostraca > Decapoda > Palaemonidae > Macrobrachium > Macrobrachium nipponense. The sequence continues at coordinate 142,311,588 of NC_087202.1, read as the reverse complement.
TTAATGCAGAGTTTTACATTTACTTTGTGTGGGAGTAATTGTTAATTATACGATTGTTATTTGTAAGTTTTCCGAGTATTCTAAACTTGTAGCTAGATCTTACTACTGACCTCACAAATGTTAACAGCCAAAAATGAGATAATACCATTGCCTTCTTATGGATGGAACTAAATCATTGAGAGCTCATGCATGGGGATCGAGCATGAAGGTTAATGTTTGTTTGATACAACATATTTGTAGCTTGCAAGGTAATGCATTTCTGTAGAATGTTGGCGTTCTCGTTCACACGGTTTTATTCACGCATGGATGAGATAGGCTACAGCACGATTTTTTAGGTTTTTTTTCTGTAAAAACGTAGGGGTTCTCGTTCAGAGAGCGTGGGTTTTTGTTGGTTGTTCAAAGAACTTAATTTTTTCGCATTTTATTTGCACGGAACGACGACCAATTATAGCACAATTTAAGAGTTTTGTTTTCAAGGAATATTGGTATTTTGGTTTGTTCCCTAGGACATAGGATGTTCACGAAGAAAAGCTTAGTTTTTTTGTTCGTGCACGGACAAGGCCGCCTGTTAGCGCGAGGATAAGGGGATCCGTAGAACACTGGGTCGTTTGTGGAGAACGATATTGGTTTGGTCTACTATGAGATTCAGGGCCTCTGTAACACGGTTTTTTCGCAATAACTTTTTATCTATGCATTTCATAAATATAACGCTTATTCAGAATACATATTATATCAACACATAAATTTTGAGTGTATTCTGCACTACGTAGTTGAATAAATTTGGTACTTATAATGTAAGTGGACCTTTTTGAAGACGGGCCAACTTACTCAGAGAAAAGGTTTCAAACGCACTCGTTACGTAACTTAGGACATAATTTCTTCCCTCTTTCTCGATGGATGATTGGCTATACGTAACGAAGGCTAAACCTCTGGCAACAATGACATACAAAATTTAAATACAAGCAAAGCAGTACACTTTATGAACTCTGGAACCTCCCCACTGATAATTGTCATAATGAACAAACCACAAAAATATGTTAATAAATACAAAAACACCTTCGATTATTAGTCTAACTCCCAAAATAAGTTTCCAAAGAAATTACAGTCTACTTTATAGGTCACAATCAGATTGACAAGATGTAGGGAATAGTTGGTAATTACCACATAGTAGACAAGCTTGATTGATAACTGCTATATCCAATGTCAAGCAATTTTTATTTATTGGCTATCTACCTATTTACTGAAAAAAAATAGCCGGTACCGTATATTGGCTTTAAACCTTCACCAATAATCATCGTCAGAATGGTGACTTCATGAGGCTCCACCCACTTTCGCCTCGTTATAATTCAGGATAACACTGAAGGCTACCGTGGCATTGTTTGGATTAGAAAATTTAACTGCTGGGTATAAAAACTAATTTCTCGAGTATTTGTAAGAAGTGCTAAATGATCCTCAAGGATCCCAGCAGTTGGTCTAAACGTTTAATTCATGTATATTACTGCTATACTGTTGTGGCACTACTGCTACAGTAGTATTACTACGCTAGCACTGATACCCCACCCACATCTATGTATCGTTGCCGCCATTCATAAAGTCTTTGGGTTTCAGAGCCATGGCATTTCTGTATGGTGGATGGTCGGGCAAGATTTAGTCCAAGATGTTTGTTTACCTTGCTTACGTAATGAATGTTTTTTCGACTCTTGGCTCGTAATCATTGGCCATGGCGTCGGCTAGATCATTTTTACTCTATAAAAATTAAACTATCGGGTTTAGGTTATTGATAATGCTGACAAAATTTGTGTGGTTGTATATACATATGTCAACTTTCGCTACATCCGATGCTTTGACAAGGAGCAAAGTCCAAAAAACCGTGTTTACAGAGACCCTGAATCTCATAGTAGTAGAACTTAGGTTTCTGGGCTGGCTGGGTGCAAGTTTCGTTGATTTTCCTTACAAAAGAAAAATATCAGTGGGAGCCTCAATACGGGTTAGGTTTGGGGACTTGGGGACTTGGTGCGTGACGTAACACTTGCATTGATAAAAATTTGTATTGTAAACCTTACAAGGAAAAAAAGTTTTGGTGAAAGACATGGGCCATTGGCGAAGAAGGGTTTAAGGTTTTCGTACAATTATAAATTTGGGTTGTTCTGGACAAACAGGAATAAGTCACGTAGGAATATACAAAAATGTAAGTGTACGAATGATTAAGTGAGGCTCTTTGTAAAGGAATATTGCATTAGCTTTGACGAAGATGTGTCACATATGTTGAAACATGGAATAAATTTCGTCCTAGAGGTTATAAGTACAAGTCTTCAATGTACCATGCACGAGGCATTTATTTGCCTGGATCACGTGCGCAAAGAATTTACTTTGTTTTAGTTTGACCTAACTAGCACGTGATCAGTAAGGGTTGCACAGTCACTCTACTCAGCGAGTCACTCATGAGATTTGTTTTTGTTATGACGGCCAGTGTTGTGGTAGCTCAAGATCATCTAGGCTAAAGGTCGGCAGAGCTGGCACATGCAGGACACCAGTTGTGTGAGCGAATTGTTGCTCAGGGTTCAGTGAAATGGGTGAACAGTTGTGGAAATATTTTCCTCCCCTCTTACGGCGGCCTGAAATCTATCAATGAAGTCGCCTAACCACTTGCGTTGCTGTGAACGAGATGTTTGCTTGGTTTTACAGATTTATGGATTAAATAAAAAAAAAAGGAAATGTCTTTTTCAATTGCAATTTGTTTGCATTTACGTTAATAATGATAGGAAAAAGGGAACAACCCTTTTATGTGGAAAATTGCTGGGCTCACACGTCCCGAATGAAAATGAGAGTTATAAACACTAACTTAACCCAATGTGATTTCGTAGTGCATACGTAATTGCACAGAGGGAAATGCGCACTTTCCCAAGGTTTAGAACACTAACACAGTACATCAAAACAACTGAGACATACAGTCTCGTAAACAACACGATATTTACACTCGATAAAGGTTACAGGTTAGTGGCAAATGGCAACTTAGTCTTTAGGCTACCGAAGTGGTTTTTGGGTAAACCCTCTCGCGGAGCGTGGGAAATTTCAAACAATCGTGATAATACAAAATAAAAAATGTCAAATAATAAAGTAAACGTGCTTACTTGTGAAGCACACAAGTAAGCACATTATTTTATTAAAAACTGCCAGATAAAGAGTTTTGCCATAAAATATGTGGATTGGTACCTAGAACTAAGTCTTTGCCAGTCGTAACTGATTTGCTACTTGAGAGAGTAATTAAGAGGTTATGAGTCCTAGAATTGTTGGCAGGTCGCCACTGTTTACAGGGAAGCCTGATTAAGAGATTTTGATATGAAAATTGGAAGAATAGCTCTACTTTACAGTTTGGATAAATCAACATGTGGTATGGGGTGGCCATACCACATGTAAACAGAAAAGTAAAAACTGTAGTAAATTCTTCCAGAATAACCTCTATAAAGGATTGAAGGTAAACTAAGATGTGTCCATTTAATAATTTATTAAGGGATCAGAAGATAAATATTTCCAGGAGCTATTAACAAATCTCTATGGTACTGAAAATTCTGCTAAGAATTACAATCATAAGACAAGAGTTCCATAAAATTGTAAGCAAAATCACTAGAATATAAAAAAAAAAGACTAATTGTGATGCATAAAATGATAATTATGATCCTTTGTTAATACAGGATTGAGCACTGTAAGCAAGGATGGCTCTCACAGCTAGTGAGTAGTCGGAGATGCAGGTGTGGGTCAGGTCAAGGGGAACTGCGTGCTGTGAGGCATGAGAAATGACAGGATATGGAGGTGTGACCCTTTTAATGGTTCCCGTGAAATTGACTGGGGAATTCAAACAAAAGGATCGAGAGGGTCACAGTTCCCAAAGGTCTTCCTGGGAAAGGGGCAGTTATAGCTTAAAGCCAGGTGTCTTAATTAGATTGGGACCAACATAGGTTAAGTTTCACAGATACAATGGTAACAGGGATGTGACAGGCAATAGGGCCTAAATGGCAGGTCATCAAAGTGACATTTATGCAGCTGGCTAATGGCCTCCGTGTTTTCACACTCACGAAATCGTTAAGCATAAAGGGGTCAACAATAAGTCAAGATAGCTTGTGCTTCTCTGTGCATTTTTCTGAACTCTGCATGTTTTACAAAATATCTGCTTTTTTTCAAGAGGGAAAAGTTAAGAAAGCAGTATCAGAAGGATGCTTGTAAAAGTATATATACAGTACTCAACAAGATATTAGGCCACTTAGGATCAAATGGCCTAATATTTTGTCGAATTTTGAAGAACAACGGAAAAATTATGAAGAAATTTTGTCAGCCATTAGCAGTTTACAGCATGTAGAAAGAGGTGGAGCTTAACACTCGACAAGGAGAGACCTATAAGTCACTTGTATGGAGGTTTAATTAAGAAGCGATATATATTTTTCGGTTAGCGCTCCTACCACAATTTTTGTCTACCACGTTTCACTTTATTTAATATAGGCCAAGACGGTGATTTGAGTCAACAGATAATAGCAGAGATATGTGCACTGAAGCAATCTGGCCTTAAAACAAAGTAGATATAGGATCAGCTGGGTGTAAAGAGGCATTCAGTTCGACGCTGGCATTCAGGAGGAAGAGCGCCCTTATATGCCTAAGAAGACTTCTGATCGAAGTTTGAGTGTTCTCAAGCGTCAATTACTTTCTAATTGATTCTTGAGAACAGTCAAACTTTAATCAAAAGTCTTCTCAGGCATACTAGGTGCTTTTTCTAAGACGGAATCTCATGGTTGCCACCTTTGTTAAATCTGGCAACCCGGTGCTGACTGAACGCCTTTTTGCACCCAGGTGATCCGATATCTACTTTGTTTTAAGGCCACATTGCTTCAGTGCACATATCTTTGCTATTATCTGTCGACTCAATCACTGTCTTGGCCCATAGTAAAGTCACAGGGGGCAATAAAGTGCCACGTGGTACGCAAAAATGGCAGAGGGAGCACTGACTGAAAAGTATATATAGGTTCTTTTCAAACCTCCAAACACGTGACTTAGAGCTCTCTCCTTGTCGAGTGTCTAAGCTCCACCCCTTTCTTTACCTGCTGTAAGCATCGTAATGCACTGACAAAGTTTCTTCCCAACTTTTACATGCCTTCAAAATTCGGCAAGATTTTAGGCTGCTTGACACTATGCAGCTTATCATCTTGTCGAGTACTGTATATATATATATATATAGATATATATATATATATATATATATATATATATATATATTATATTTATATATATATATATATATATATATATATATATATATATATATGTGTGGTAGTGTGTGTGTGTGTGTGTGTGTGTGTGTGTGTGTGTATACATCGAGCTACAATATGTCCTTAAATATCTATTCGCTCTACTCATATATGTTAACCAAAGGGGAATTTTTTAGTTGATAAGAGATTTGTTGTCCTCACGGGCGTGAACCATCAAACCCAACAAGTCCAGGCCAAACAATGAAGCTTTAAACCACACTGCCACCGCAGGTAAACAACAAACAGTTCATGCCGCCTCTCAACTATAAGTACATGTCGCTCTCAGGTGTTCGTTGTTTTTTTGGAGTCGGCATCAACTCACCTCGACCTCGGTAACGTTGTGGTTTATGGCTTCACTATGCTTCCTGGATTTTTGGGTTCGTTGGTTCGCTCCCGTGAGCCGACAAATCTCTTATCGACTAAAAAGTTCCCTTCGGTTTAACATAAACGAAAATATATTAATTCCGAGGCAGAGCGAATTAGATATTAACCCTTTCCGGTCTTGGGGCTTCTGAGAGAAGCCCACCATCTCTCTCATACTAGGTATCGAGGGCTTCTGACAGAAGCCCACCCCACACAGTGCTATCTTTGTAATAACTCGATATAGCGTCCCCAAAATTTATCCAATCCATAGTCTGTTTTCTCTACTTGACGTGTATAAATCAAAGAATATCTTTTCCCAACCAATCAATCCACAATGTGGGCCCGAAAATAATGTTCAAAACTACGCCAAAAACTTGGCTTGTTTCTGGCGAGATCACCTCATTTCGCCCGCGAGTTTCCCAGGTGAAAGTCGCCTCTCGCTACTTCTAACTGCTTCATTTCCTCACGTGTTTGTAACACTGTCACCAAGTCGCGCGACATCCCTAAATTTGACTAAGAAGTAATTAGTGCCCTTCCCTCAGATCCGAGATATAATTTTCTGTCTCTGACGAACAATATTTTCACTGCAATACATATTTCTAAAAAGTATATAAAAAAAAAAAAATCATTCGGCATACGATATGTAGCTGCGTTCAATCTCGTGATGAAATCGAAAACATTTCGATTTCAGAATGATGCCGATTAGTAAATTACCAATAAATCATTTTGTAATTTTCCAGAAATAAATCCTTTATCAAAGCTCTTATATATATAGTAATGTTTATTCAAGTAAAACGAAAATGCAGAAAACTGCAAGTTTACTGAGAGTGAGAGAACCATAATATATAAATTTGAAACAATCCCAATGATATGGCAACGAGTGTAATGGTCCAGGTATATTTACAACCAGTGTGCGAACCTCTCGTCTTGCATATACCCATCCTGTCTACCCCGCTGACCCGGCCAAGCTTTCGTTAGTAAATATGGTAGACAGAGAGAGGTATAGATGTACGTACATCTTTGGAGTTTATGCGCGCAAACATACAAACACGGGCGCGCGTACACGCGCGCGCACACATATTCAAATGAGTGTGTATGTTCGTTTGTTTATGGTGTATGTATGTATGTTGCGTCTGCATATGTGTATGCCTACGTACTCGACATGTAGGCAAAAGTGTACACACTGTATAAACGAGTCAGGTTTATGGGAAAATGAATAGGGTTACATCGGTCAAAATGGCTATGAAAAAACCAAAATTGCACTTGCCATGCATAGCTGAATATATTTCATTGATAACGTGTGTACAGA
>NC_087202.1:142282122-142297122 GCF_015104395.2 Macrobrachium nipponense | reverse complement strand
AATCCATAAGTAATTTCACGTCTAAACAAACATACCTGTAAGAAAAATAAGAAGGATAAACATGTGTTTTCCAACCTTTCCAAAGGAGTGTGATAATTCAAGCATGAGTGACATTTGTACATAATCTTGCACACTACGTAAGAATAAAATTGTTAATATTTCAGGATAATAAGGAAATAAAAAAACAAACATTAAAAAAAGGGAGTAATACGATCTTCAAGAGCATTAAGACCGAAGTATCATACAAGCGTCATTATCCGGGACAACATTACAGACACTCTTTCCTCAAAGCTTAATAAAGGAATGACATATTGCACAGTGACGGTGTTCCTTAATACTTAAGAAAGGAATGATATCATGCACAATGACTGTCTTCCGGGAGAGGAAGTGGCATTATCTTGATATTTCGTTTCATAAAACAAAACGTCAACTGGGAAAAATGACGGCCATGTGTCATGGTAATCGCTCTATAGCGAAGTATCATATATTAAAAGAAAGGAAAATGCGTCTTCTTCAAGTAGGTCTGCAGCAAGGAGGCATTCACGCACGTGTTGGAGGCGTCTGTTCTCATGATTGTTTCGAGAATCCCCAGGTGTGTTATGGAACTCAGCATGCGCCATCGCGTCGTCAGAAACGCTGCATATTATGATGTAACTTTTCGTCTGGATCCTTCTAAAGAGTTCCTGTCGGGAACGGTCGGTGGTTAAGCTCCGCCCTTTTCAGCCCCGCCCCCAAATCGCTGTATAAATATATATGCCCTGAGGAAGTAGAAAAATCAGGTCATCAGGGAGAGATAAAAGAAGAAGGAAGAAACGAAGGATAAGAGAGGAAGAGGACGCACGAGAGAGAGTGTGAATGGAAAAAAGTTAAGTTGTCTGTAGTCGGGAGAGAGATACCTCGACGTTGAGCAACCCCTTTCAGAGAAGAAACGTCCAACAAGGATTTTGAGGAGTAACCCGCCCTTCGAGTTTCAAGACAGGCATATCTTTTTGCAATACGGAGTCAAGAAACCGTCTGAAGTTTCTACTGTCCCCGTTTGAGAGGCCCTCACATCGAGCACTGATTTCGACTGCTGCAAAACTAGCCAGCAAGTATTCCATTACAGCACTGTTTCCCCAGTTCACATATTGTAAGGTTTCATTTTATGTAAATTGGAGAAACCATTCTGCATTTATCTTTGTTAGTAAGCTTAAAATAGACTTCTATTCTGTTTGAGTTTCTTTCTATATTCATATCCCGAGTTTCAACTGTTGGTGTTGAATCCTTTTTGTGTATTATAAAAAAGCACCTGTAGCGGACCTCGGTGTCCGTAACATTATTGGCGATGTTGCCAGGATATTCGGCACCGTAACAGATTGAAACAGGGAGAATATAGAAAGAACCAGAATGAGTGAGATGGTGAAAGATTTTATTGAGTCTAGTAAGCTTCTAGGTCTAAAGGGGAATGATCTCCTTGAGTATGTTGAAAGGATGAGACACTAACCGGAATTTTTTAATGTGAGCTGGAATAAAGATCTGGATAATGTAAGGAAACATTTTTGTTTAAAAGACAAAGTTTTGTGTCATTATGTTCGTCCTAAGTCAGGTAGTAAAGAGGAAATCAGCAAACAATTATTGGTTCCCAGGAAGCTTTGTGAACTAGTTTTGATGTTAGCGCATGATGAGCAAGGACATTTGGGAGTAACTAAAACTGTCAGGTGTATCAATAGGACGTATTTTTGGCCTAAAATGAGAAGTGACGTGAATAGGTATGTTTCAAGCTGTCGTGAATGCCAAATTCACGGAAAACCGAATCAAGTAATTCCCAGAGCTCTGTTGTGTAATATTCCTTCAGTAGGCGAACCTTTTGAGAATGTAGTTTAACGATATGGTCGGACCTTTGCCAAGAAGTAAGGGAGGGAGTGTGTATCTGTTAACAATCATTGATAGACTAACTCGCTATCCAGAGGCGATATCCGTAAGAAGCTGTAACGTAAGGACCGTAGTTAGACGATTGTTAGATTATTTTTCTAAGTTTGGTCTGCCTCGTACTATACAGAGTGATAATGGTAGTAATTTTGTATCCAAATATTTCAAGGATAGAATGAAAGAGTTAGGCATTAAACTCGTAACCTCCACACCTTAACTCCCCGAATGACAAGGCATTGTGGAGTGGTTTCACCAAACGTTAAAGAGTTATTTACGAAAACTGTTTAGTAACTTTGAACATGACTGGGAAGGAAAGTTACCTTTTGTTTTGTTAGCTTTAAGGTTGGCACCAAATGACACTACAGGATTTAGTCCTTTCGAGCTGGTTTTCATTCACAACGCTAAAGGTCCTTTGGAATTGTTAAAATGTAATTTAATGCTTAAAGAGGGTAGAGAAGACTACATAACTAATCTAGAGTATTATAAAAACAATTTAAGAGATGCTTGGCAACTAGCGAAGGTGAACAAGAGTGGGAGTCAAGGGGAGACTAAATGGAAACATGTTCTTAGAGCGAAAGAGAGAACTTCCTGTTTTAGTATTAGTCCAGAAAGTAGGTCCCTCTTTATCTTATAAGTTCGAAGGTCCTTTTTCAATTTTCGAGAAGAGGGGAAATCTAAATGATCTAATCGATATGGGTAAGCGTAGATGGATGCATGTAAACTTGTTTAAGAATTATAACGAATGCCCCGTGCCGTGGCCACCGCCCATGCCCATAGTAATGGTGTCACTGAGAGAAATTAGTTTTGAGAAAAACTCAGAGGTGCTTAAGAATTTCCAAGTTTTTAATCAGAGTTCAGAAAACGAAAAATTAAGAGGAAAGGATATTGTTATATCTGACAGTCTCTCTAGAGATTTTTAAGAATGAGTAGCCTGATGACTGTTTTCTATTTTTGCACGGTTGGGTGAATGAATGGAGAAGTGTGCTTGTTTAACTGAATTAAAGCTTTTTGCAGAATTGTCCCCCTGCTATTTGAATCTCGTTTCTTAAAAAAAAAATAAAATAAATCAGTTGATTTCATTTTTTTTTTTTTTTGGGGGGTGGGGGGGGGGGGGGGTGGGAACGTGTTATGGTAATCGCTCTATAGCGAAGTACTATATATCAAAAAAAAGGAAAATGCATCTTCTTCGAGTAGGTCTGCAGCAAGGAGGCATTCGCGCATGTGTTGGAGGCGTCTGTTCTCATGATTGTTCGAGAATCTCCAGGTGTGTTATGGAACTCAGCATGCGCCATCGCGTCGTCAGAAATGCTGCGTATTATGATGTAACTTTTCGTCTGGATCCTTCTAAAGAGTTCCTGTCGGGAGACGACGCTCGGTGGTTAAGCTCCGCCCTTTTCAGCCCCGCCCCCAAATCGCCGTATATATATATATGCCCTGAGGAAGTAGAAAAATCAGGTCATCAGGGAGAGATAAAAGAAGAAGGAAGAAACGAAGGATAAGAGAGGAAGAGGACGTACGAGAGAGAGTGTGAATGGGAAAAAGTTAAGTTGTCTGTAGTCGGAGAGAGAGATACCTCGACGTTGAGCAACCCCTTTCAGAGAAGAAACTTCCTACAAGGATTTTGAGGAGTAACCCGCCCTTCGAGTTTCAAGACAGGTATTTCTTTCTGCTGTACGGAGTCGAGAAACCGTCTGAAGTTTCTACTGTCCCCGATTGAGAAGCCCTCCTTCGAGCACTGATTTCGACCGCTGCAAAACTGACCAGCAAGTATTTCATTACAGCACTGTTTCCCCAGTTCACATATTGTAAGGTTTCATTTTGTTATGTAAATAGGAGAAACCATTCTGTATTTATCTTTGCTAGTAAGCTTAAAATAAACTTCGATTCTGTTTGAGTTTCTTCTCTTATTCGTATCCCGAGTTTTAACTGTTGGTGTTGAATCCTTTTTGTTTATTATAATAAAGGACCTGTAGCGGACCTCGGTGTCCGTAACACCAAGAAATTCTAAATGTTGTTATGGTCTTTTATAGAAGATGAAAAACTCTCGAAAATTAACATTTTCCTTTGGTATTGTGCATCGATCCGGATTTTGGTTTCTTTTGTCGGGGTGAGGGGAAGGGCCGTCGTACCCAGATAAGGAATCAACCATTAAGTGGAACATCTTACTCTTATAAATCGTTTGACCTTCTAAGATTATTCATTCTACTACTCACGCGTAATTGCCAATTTTTATGACTCCCCTTCTTCATTTCTGGTTTTGTACACATAATTTCTTTCTTGTTCTACGATTACCCACTCAGTTCATTAGAATCTCTCTCTCTCTCTCTCTCTCTCTCTCTCTCTCTCTCTCTCTCAAGGTGTGTTCCAAGTAACACTGGGGAAAGAAGTAAAACGTATGTTGATATTCCTCCCTTAACATAATTAGTTGATTGTCCTTTATTTTTGGAGTCTCTTTTGTACCTTTACATCGAAGAGCTGGTGATGAAGGCAGATAATACATAGTATTATTATTGTATTATTATTGTCGTAGTGTAATAAAAATCCACAGTTATAGTAAAGTATACAATTACGTAAAGTAAACAAAGACTTTAGAACACCGTTCAGTGTTAGCGCCGAATGTCAAGTGAGAGAGAGGGTAGTTTACTTCTGAAGAGCTTTTAAAGAATAGGGGGCGGGGCTGGGTTATTGCAAGTTCAACAGGCAGTGGAGATCTCTCTCCCTTCTAGTGACATTCTTCTGGCCAATCTTCATCAGAGCTCTGAGGGAGACTCTCCTCTCTCAGGCGCCGTCGCAACACCTTCGGCCTCTCTCCTCCTCACATCTACCCTGTGGGTATCGTTAATCCTCGAAGCACAGGTGCAGTGGCTGTTCACTTTCACGTATCGCAACGCTCGGAAATTCACTTCGTAAATATGTTTTCCTTCCTTGCTCGAAAATAGCCATTGGGTGCTTTTCTCCTTGGAAAATAAATGCTGTAGACAAACGTGATTTAACAGAAAAAAAAAAAAAAAAAACACTCACACACACCTACACAACGAAAACGTGAACAGAGAAAAAGCGAGCCTATTGGTGTGTGAACACTGGTGGTATTGCCTATTGAAAATGAATAAATCACAGAAGACAATTTCATCTCTGTACAACAATAAATAAAGTCCCTCGTTGGACAGGCGGTTTTCGCGCTAAGCTACCAATCCGGTGGTACGAAGTTTGATTCTCGGCTCTGCCAACGCGAAATCATAGGAATTTATTTCTGGTGATAGAAATTCATTTCTCGATATAATGTGGTTCGGATCCCACAATAAGCTGTAAGTCCCGTTGCTAGGTGACTAATTGGTTCCTAGCCACGAAAAAATATCCAATCCTTCGGGCCAGCCCTAGGAGAGCTGTTGATCAGCTCAGTGGTCTGGTAAAACTAAGATATACTTACTTATACAACAATAAATAAGCAGACGTAAGAAATTGATAGTAACGACAATCTTTGGTTAACGAATCTTTCAATGGGAATAGTCACTGGAGAATTATGAAGTTAACTGTGGGTTTTGCTCTAACTCATCTTTCCCAACGACAGATAGCCTAATACCTGACTATGAGACCAATGTTGCTTACTGGAAGAATAATGAAATCCTTAGCAGAAAAGTCATCAAACCTTTAAGAGGACAAAAAACATCTCTTCCGTGACACGTGCCATTCATCTGGTAGCAAAACCGACGTTAAAAGGGGGGGAGGGGATTAGAGAAAATATAAAAATATAGTTGTACATGAGGCAGTTGTCAAAACATAAAACACCATTTTTTTTAAACAAGAACAAAATTTTTGCTTTTATTATTCTTCTCTCCATAGAAGTTGGTAAACGACAATCAAACCTAGATTCTTTGCCTGTGTTGTACACTCGGCAAGGAAAGTTAAGATACAGCTTTTTTAAATCTTCGGACATATATTGTTCAATAATGCCACACCTGGAACTCTTAGAAAGGGGGCGGAGCTTCAGAATCATAGCGTTTGTTGCTTTCTAGATTTCCATCAACTTTACACCATAGAGATTCTGTAGGGGTCCTATAATAATTTATGCTTGAATGTAGAACCAGCCTCTATATTATTCGTTAATGTGAAACCTTGTTTATAAGTAACGTTTCACACTAAACTGACGTAAAATTCAAACGTAATTGAAGACGGATCTTAAAGAATAAGAGAAAGTGTTTTAAAATCTGGACAGTACTTGTGGAAATCATGAGGAACAATACAGTAAAGAATGAAATATTATGACGACAGAGAGAGAGCGCACAAGCATAGGCCTATTGATAGAGATACTTAATTATTATATTTACTTTGAGAGATTAAGTGATAATATTTTTTCAAATGTTTCAAAAGTGGGGAGAGAGAGAGAGAGAGAGAGTGTGCGCAAGCATAGGCCTATCTACAGAGATGTTAATTCATTATATTTAGTTTGATAGATTGAGTGATAATATTTTTTCAAATGTGTTTTAAAAGTGAGAGAGAGAGAGAGAGAGAGGGAGATCCGAGAGATGAGAGAGAGAGAGAAGAGAGAGAGAATCCGCTTCGTGAAAGCTTAGGCCTATTTATAACTACTTAATTTCATTTTATTTTCTTTGGGAGATGAGTGTATATATATTTTTAAAGTAAGTTTTAAAAGTGAGAGAGAGAGAGAGAGAGGGAGAGAGAGAGAACCTTACCTTACCTTACCTACAGACCTACAGTTCGTTCGGGTTGCCCCAGGTCCCTCAGTGTGAGGCGACTCTAATGTCGACCAGAGAGTTGCTAGTACATCTTCCGTTATATTTTTTGCATCTTCCAATCTTGGATGGTCTGGGATGCAGTTTAGATATTTGTCGAGCTTATTCTTAAAACACATCTACGCTCATCCTGATATATTCCTCAGATGAGCTGGCAACGCATTGAATAGGACGCTGCATTATCGATGCTGGGGCGTAGTGGATTAATGTCCTGGTGTGCTTTCCTTATTTTTCCTGGAATATTTTGTTTTGGGGCACTATTAATCTACCTACTGCTTGCTCTTTCTGATATTTTTAGTTCCATGATATTTTCTGATTATTCCTTCTATCGTTTCCATGCCTGAATTATCATGTAGCGTTCTCTTTCTCCTTTTCTAGCACTATATAATTTTAAGGATTGTAGTCTTTCCCAGTAGTCTAGGTCCTTAACTTCTTCTATTCTAGCTGTAAAGGACCTTTGTACATCTCTATTTGTGCAATATCCTTTTGATAGTGTGGGTACCATATCATATTGCAATATTCAAGTGGACTACGAACATATGTTTTATAAAGCATAATCATGTGTTCAGCTTTTCTTTGTTTTTGAAGTTGACAAGTTCCGTAACAACATTACCATTTTTTGTCTTTACATTTTGCCAACAGAATTGCTATTGATCATTGCAATAACATGTTCCTATCATCATCACACCAAGTCTTTAACTGCTTCCTTATTTGTGATTGACTCATTATTAGGTCCCTATATGCATATAGCTTTTACCCTTCTCTGTCTCCAAATTTATTTATTCCACAAATTTATCAGAGTTAAATACCATCCTATTTACCTTCTGCCCAATCATTATACTTTGTTAAGGTCTCTTTGTAGAGCGTTCCTATCTTTCATCACAAGTAATTTCTCTACTTATTAATTGTTGTCATCTGCGAAAACTACTCACTACCGAATCCTTTAACGTTACTGTCTATGTCTTCAATCATAATAACAAACAATATGCAGCTAGCACGTACCCCTTGTGGCCCACACCCGGGATATTACTTCCCCTTTGGGGTTTTTTTTTTTCATCCGATTTCTCATCGTTTGCAATAAACTATTGTTTTCTGTTGTGTAAAAAATTCTTTTAACCATCTTTCCTACTTTATCTACGATATTGTGTTTTCTAATTTCTTTAGCTAATATATTATGGTACTTACTTTGTCAAAAGCTTTTTGCAAAGTCTAGATAAAACCACATCTGTTTTCATTCCGCCTTTTCATATTTTTGAATATGTTTTTTCAACGGTTGGACTAACAGTTGGGTTTGTGTGGACTTTTTCCCGGTACGAAACCGTGTTGATCTATATTAAACAAATTTATTTTTTATTAAATGTTTCATAATATTTTTCTCATTACCCTTTCATACACTTTCATAATATGTGATGTTAGACTCACAGCCTTATAATACTTAATGCCTCTAGTCTTGATCACTTTTGAAAGTAGGGGTGATATATGCTAATTTGTGCTCATCATAAATCTTGCCTGTATCTACACTTTGTTCTTAATAATATTGCAAGTGGCTTTGCGATAGAATGAACTACTTTCTTTAACAAAAATAGCAGGGATTCCATCCGGCCCTGCAGCAGCTCCATTTTTAATTTCATTAATTGCCTAGCACAATATCAGCTTCATTAATTTCTATGTCAGCGAAATATCACTATTTTTCTTCCCTTACCTTCTATATCATTATCTTCATTATCATTCTAGGGGGTGAATTCATCCCTCTTATATCGTTCTGCCAGTATGTTGCAAATTCCTTTTTTTCTCGTTAATCTCCTTCAATTCTCAGAGGGCCTATTTCTATTCTTCTTTTATTCAATCTTCTTCGCATATGAGTATAATAGTTTTGGGGTTTGCTTGATATTTAATAGGGTTTTTTCTTCCAAGTCCCGTTTTTCATTTTTCTTTTGATTGTATAATCTTTTGTTTCTGCATTTTCTATCTTACTTTTTAATTCTATAACTTTCCATGCATTTTTTTCTTTTGCAAGACCTTTTTTCCACTTTCTGATTTTCTGGAACAAGATCCTTCTGTCTCTGGTATGCATGAATGATGTTTACTTTTCTTCTTCGTATATATTTTTCCACTATTTTTCTCCAATATTTTATAATATCTCCGTATTTACCCTTATGTCATCACTTACGAAAATGTTATCCCAATCTTTGTTTAATTCTTCATTAATTTCTGACCATTTTATATTTTTACTGTAGAAGTGTATTTCCCATATCCTTCCACTTTTTCATTTCTTGCGTTATCTCTATTTTCACTTGCTTGGAATGAACTGTTAATTCTATGACATTATGGTCTGAAATACTCGCATTATAAACTATTATTTCTTTAACATAATTCATCTCGTTCACAAATACTAGGTCTAAAGTATTTTCCTTTCTTGTTGGCAGGTGATTTATTTGTTGAATGTTGTATTCTAGTAGCATATCTAATAGCTTTTCAAATTGCCTCTTATCTTCTGCACTACTATTACTCTCTTTTTTATATGTATAAGTACAACCACAATCTCCTATTCGTTCTTTCCATTCTACGAGAAAGGAAAGTTGAAGTCACCAGATAGGAGAATAGTCCAGTCCTTGTGATTTCTACATATATCATCCAATTTTTCTATTATTAAGTCAAACTCTTTAGTATTAGGAGGTCTATATATTACTATGTTCATCAATTTTTCTGATTCAAATTCTACCGCTATTAGTTACATTCTGAGTTACTATATTTCTCATATATTTTTCCTTGTTTTTTGTCTTTCCCATATATTGCGGTTCCCCTTGATTCCTATTTTTTCTATCTGATCTATAAGTTTGGAACCCTTTTATTTGATCATCATTCCCAGTCTCTTGGGAATACCAGGTTTCACTTATATTCATTATATCTATTTTCTTTTCATTTTGGGTTAGTTCTTCTAAGTACTCTATTTTTCTTTTTGAGTTACTCGTAACTAAAACCCTGCGCATTCAGAGAGAGAGAGATTAGTATTGGTGACGGACTTGTGACGGGGGAAAGGCAGAGTAAAGAGCGTTAACCTGAGAAACAGGGTGATATGACTGACAAGATCGTGCTGCGAGATAAAATTTGAAGGATCATAATATTCAACTTAATTCTCTAAGAAATTCATACCCTAATCTTGATTTAATTCGACAATTGCTGTAACATTCAAAGATTGTAAAAAGACGTGGAAAATTTTAGACACAGGCTGCGGTTTCTTGCTCTCTTGATATAGTCTGTACTTTTGAAAATTGGGTTTCATCCACAAATCATTCACGAAAAAAACCTGTGCTAAGTAAAAATATTTATTACCACAAATAACTCAATATGCATTGCACAGGCAATTAAAGTTTTATATCCTGCAAAAAATGCTGATGTGTTGGGAGATCTTTCAACCTTGCGGCAAAGAAATGCAGTTGTATAGGACTGTAGGCTACTACGAACTGCTTTGTAATGGGAGCATATAGCCAGAAAATCTTTGAGCTGACATGGTACTTTAACCTTGATAAAGATTTATGTTTAAAGATAGTAGCTTTGTAGAAAGCAACTAGCATTCGATCCATGTCAACGTCAAAGTAATCAAAGTGTGAAATCCGTTACGTAAGCCAGTATCCAGTGACTTGCACTTTACCGGTTGAAGTTCTAGGGCTCCTCCTCACATCATAGAAAATGCTCTTGCGGATGCAACTAGATTTAATCGCTTTGAAATACCAACATGAGTTTGTAGAAACTAAAATAATTTCATTCACCACTTACGATGGCGCAATAATATCGCCGTTCATGAAGGAAAATGAGTAAATATTTTCGTCGTGATACATACATACATACATATACATATATATATATATATATATATATATATATATATATATATATATATATATATATATATATATATATATATATATATATATATATATATATATATATATATATATATATATATATATATATATACGTCTATAGAACGCCTCATCTTCCCAGCAGAGTTTTTAGTTAATTTAATTTAATTATAAAAGTAGCAGCCATGCCGTCTCCTGAAGCTACTGTTGTTGGGAGAGTGGGTATGTCGTAGGAATGATATTCCGGTCTGACGGAAGCTTAGGGTAAGAGAGGCAGGTCACAAGAGTAGCTAGGCTTCGAGATGTATTTTAGGGACTTCTACAATAAGACCTATTTTCCTTCCCCAATTTGCTGGCGTTGTGTTTACCACCTTTCAGGCAATGCTCGAGGCGGTTTTGGAAGCCCCGTGATTCGAAAACAAGCAGTATCGCTCTCAGTCGGCTGCGAGACGTGATCTCGGACAGAGGTCAAATGGCCAGCCTCCCAAAATTAGGCCTACCACGACGTGCTGGTGGACACGAACCCCAGACCTGAACAGAGGTCAGGCTGCATTCTTATACAAGGATACACAGAATATTGCATAAAGGTACGTCTGAAAGTGTAAACTTCAACCCAGCACCTTTTAATACATACGACTCTTGCTAAATTCATTTTCAATTCTCATTTTTACCCCTTCTACATCAGAAGCCCTTTGTCCTCATCGGGCCACGTGCTCCCCTTTGTGACTTGTTAAAGACCAAGTTTTCGTGCATACCTCAGTGAACCATTCGAGTTTACCTTCCCCAATGTTAGAGAATTAATCAGCCTTAATCAAAGCAAGAAGTCATTTTTCCTTTTATCTCGTTTAATCTGGGATTCTTTTCCAGATTCCATGAGTCACGTGCCGTCTCTCTGCCGCAAGTGTGCATTAACCCAAGTGAATGAAAATCAGCTTGAATTGAATGAGACTATAAGCCCCAACGTGGGGGCCAATATCATTTAACTTTTCTCCAGGCCAGCACGGGCCTTTTTGTAAATAAATAGTTTTAAAGTAACGAGCTGAGTTTCTGGCGACCTTCCCTCTAAAGTATTCATTGGTAACTATCAGTTTACGGTAAGTTAAAGCAATTCCCTCTTGAAATCCCTAAATACTTCCGTTTACGTATCTAGCCTCTCACAAGGTCCTATATACGTAACATTGGCGACCTTGCCAGGATATGAACCTAGCTTGCTTTAAAAAAGCTTGTAAATCGCGTTATCCGTTGTAAAACGTAAACTGTAAATTATGTTACAAAGCGTAAATCAAGCACACTTGCAGGGAAAGAAGACACACTGGCTCACGGTAAGGTATTCCATTCATTAATATGATTATTCTGTAACCAATGTTAGCTTAAGGTACGTTTAAGTATTTTTATTGTTGAAGTGGTCAAAAGAGCGTAGGTAGAAATCTTATTATGTAACGGCGAATGCGCCAGAGCTTTATTTTAGATGCGAGCAAACAATTTGCCCCGCGAATTTTCTGTTACTTTGTGCTGTCCTCGTAGGAGCTCTCACGAACACGTGTGGCAAGATAGATGCCAGAAAGGACCAGATCAAACTAGGAAGTGCTTTGCCAGGGTTTATTGCTGTATGAGAAAGCCTAGCTAGTTAGGAGTGTTTTTACTAATAGTTACGGCAAAAGAAGTGTACAATTCTTTTGTCTGTGATATGTTAGGGTATCCATTTTTTAACTTAGTTTCATTCCAAGTGTTATAACCGCTACCTCTCAGCTTAAATTCAGCTTAGAGCATTCTTGCGCCTGCGCGGTCTCAACCAACCTTCGTCTCATTCACAGCGGCAGCCATGTTTGTTTCCTCTTTCAACATTATCTAAACAATTTAAGCAAAGTAACGTAAGTCACGAAGTTTTAACATAAAATATATCGATCTATCGGTACTAGTATCTATCGTCCTGCCAGAGAAATTAACGTAATTCGCCTTGAATAAGAAAGTAGAATCTTGTGTTGTAAATTGTCTTCGCATTTACAGAGAATCAGCTGATTCACCATCAATGCTAGCACACCGTGGGATGCTAACCCGCTCTTCTCGCCTCACGTGTTTCACCTCGCATCGCTCACTCGCGCGCTGAGCGAAAAATTTCATTTCACTTCGCACTAAACGTAACCTCATTTACAATTGTTTGCTAACATCGTTTTCAAATCCTTACCGTAATTTTTCACTTGTCCTTACGTAAAGTTAACGTAAATCTTAAAGTAGAGTCACTTGCAAGAATTGTTAACGTAAAACGCGTCTTTGTAAATTTCATATTGAACCGCAAATCATTTCATAAGCGCAAGCCGCTAACATTGAACGTAAAAAATCGTTCACCACGAGCGCGTTATCATTTCATAAAACGTTATCCAAAAGCAATTCCTTCATTAAAAACGTTAACGTAAGTAAATCATTTAACGCAAGTTGCGTCCATATTAAACGAACATTAGTAGTTCAATTCATATAAGGGAGTTCATTCACATCTCATTTTCACCCTCTCCGAGAGAGAGAGAGAGAGAGAGGAGAGAGAGAGAGAGAGAGAGAGAGAGAGAGAGAGAGAGAAAACCAGAACCCAGATATTCACGAAGCCAAGAGTACTACATCTTACCATTAATTATAGCATGCAGAATTAACATTATTTTAGTCTCTTGTGTCTTTCATTACACAGCGTGATACGTACGCGCATGTGTCCATTGCAGTTTGCAAGCATTTATTTATTTCATTTACCGAGTACTTCAGCGAGGGACTGAGCATTCCTAAAATTTAAAACCATTACCTGTCGTTGCCCGAGTGGTCTTTTCATTTTCTTTTATCACAAAAGACTTGCGTATACCGCAAGCACAAATTCGCACAGTGTGCCACGCCAATTCATTACTTCCAAACAGGGAAGTCGTTACCAGTTTAGGGACTGGCCACCACCAGTGCACGTCAAAAGGAGTCTTTACCATTTCACAGTGCCACTAATTCTTGACACTGTTCCATCGACTGGCTGCTGAAGTTACTCCCACCTTTTACTTTCTCTCCTCCACTATTACCCTCTGCCATGAGCAGTGCCATTTCACTTCAGTATATTTAAGTATACTGCATGTAGTGTCCGGGACACACCAGCACGATACCAGTGCTCCAAGGAACGCCTCCATAAATGCCATTGCACCTGTACAGGCCGTACAGGTAGCCATTAAACCTGCGTGTCCGTCCTTACGGAACGCCCAAATAATTAGTGTGTCCGTGTACAAGGTCAGTGATCCTTCGGAACACTCAACAAGGGAACGCCTCCCAGAAGTGCGCCGCAATACCAGCCCTAAGTGCTGACAAACCTGCGTGTCCGTCCTTACGGAACGACCCAATTCATTAATGTCCGCTGTACGAGGATCAGTGATCTTTCGGACCATCCTAAGGGAACGCCTCCCCAAAGTGCCGCAATACCAGCAACTACTAGTGCTGCCCAAGGAACGCCTCCTCATAAGTGCCGCGCACCTGTACAGACGTACAGGTAGCCCTATACCTGCGTGTCCGTCCTACGGAACGCTCATTCATTATAGAGTATCCGCCATTTTGGATCACTGAACCAAGGAACGCCTCCTCATAAGTGCCACGCAACCTGTACAGACGTACAGGCAGCCCATTCCAACGTCTTCCAACTTAGGAACGCCCTTAAGTGTGACGTACGCCGTACACTCCCATT
The DNA here is from genome assembly GCF_015104395.2 of Macrobrachium nipponense. Classification (NCBI taxonomy): domain Eukaryota; kingdom Metazoa; phylum Arthropoda; class Malacostraca; order Decapoda; family Palaemonidae; genus Macrobrachium; species Macrobrachium nipponense. The sequence goes on along the minus strand of NC_087202.1, from coordinate 142,282,906 downwards.
TGATTTTTTCACCTCTTTAGAAGGTGCCAATCCAGAAGTGCCACCAACTTACGGGACACTTCCAAGTGCCACAGAGCCCAGTCTTCTCAGACTTTTTCTCTACCACGTCGCAGAACACCTTTCCAAGTGAGTGCCACTTTCCACAGTAGGCACTCCTATTCCATTCCATACCCTTCCTGGCCATTATTTTCATTTTCATCAGAGCCTCTACTGCAGCCTAAGGGAAATGTCTTCCCCTGCTTCCCGCGACTTCTTTGCCAGAGAGCTAGAGAAGCTCGGAGCCCTCATAACTCTGGCAAGGAGGCTGGTACACTGGACCAGCACTTGACCAGTGGATAAAGACGCAGCAGGCTGCCGCACGCCTGCAAGAAAAGAAAGTAAGAGAAAACCAGAGACAAGCCAGAGAAGCAGAAAGGAAGGCAAGGGAAGAGGAGCGAAAGCATGAGCTCGCTCTCAAGGAGAAGGAACTCGACATCAAGCGGAGAAGGCCCGTAAGGAGAGTATCCTAGCTCAAGCCACTCTGCCAGCTTCCAGCCCTGCACCCACTGTCTCTCTTAGTCCCGCCGTCTCTTGGTCAGCCTGACATCCTTTCGATTTGCTTTGACGCCTGGTCCTGATCCAGTGCCGGAGATAGAAATTCCTGCCGCATCCTGCCAGCCTTTTACCTTTTTACCGCCTACCTCCTCCCTTTTGGAAGAGGTAAAGCCCACCAGTTAACCCCGAAATTGCTTCCGAGGGTGATTCAACGGAGGTTCCCTTAACCTCCCCACGTCACATCACTGCC
>NC_087202.1:142278242-142281622 GCF_015104395.2 Macrobrachium nipponense | reverse complement strand
CGTCACCTGCCTGCCCCTTGGTTGTGTATACTGGACTTCTAATTTGGGACTGTTGCCGCCGACCTGCCTCTTCACAAATGGATCTTCGCAGTTTTTTCTTTTACGTCTTCCTTTTCCTAATCCAAGTCAGATCGAGGGGATTCACTCATTTCTCAACTCGTACGTCGTCGTTATGGAGCGAATTACTGGCAAATGTCGAACCCTGGAGAAAACTTATAAAAAACTGGAAAAAGCGAAGCTGGACCTGGATTTTCTTCAATACTGCCAATGTAATAATATTGTTCCGAATTTTGTTAAATTCAGACTTTACAAATCTACCTTGTACAATTCACATTTTTATAAAGATGCCACAAATTGTTTGTTGAATAGGAAATCATGTAATAAACAGAAAAACCATCGAGAAACAGAACGACCTTGTTACAGGGTTGAAGCGAGAGGTGTTTGATTCTCTTCTTTCATTGATGGTGTAATTTTTAAGAAACTTTTTAATAAACTCTTGACGATTTTATTTCTGTAGTACAGGAGAGACACTTTAGAAAACTGAGAGGTTTGGGTATCATAATTCCAAGATTTGCTAAAGAGAGAGTAACTGTTTTCAACTTCTCAAAAACATGTATTGTCAAACGTGAGGAGTTCTTGCTATCTTTGGGGTTGGAGTTCTGCCTACCTAACTATAGACCAAATTATACCAAATTCTTTCTTCCAATAGAGTCGATCTTTCACAGGCTGTCAGCATTACCTTTCCAAGTAAATAAAAGTGACCTTCAGAAACAACTCTTCGAACTATCTCAAGGTGCCTTTAGAAAATTGAAAACACGGTGGACTCCTTTTTTCAGAAAGGAAGATCATGAAACACTTAAACAATTGGCAAGTAAAGAAAACCTCATAATCACCAGACAGACAAAGGAAAAGGGACGTCATACTGGAAAAAAACTGACTATACAAATAAAATGCATAATATTTTAAGTGATCAAACTAAATTCACTGAAATTGGAGTACCTGACTTTTATCATATTATTAAAAATGAAGACAAAATAAACAGGTTTTTTACGAACACTAAAAGCTGAGAAAATCATTGATGAAAAACACATATCAAGATTTGTTTGTGATGGATCATCATATGGAATTCTATATGGGCTGCCCAAAATACATAAGCCCAATACTCCTTTGGAGGCCCATTCTGGCATCATACATACGCCTAATTATAAATTAGCTAAATTTTTGGTACCCTTACTTGAACCACTAACAAAAAATAATTTTACTCTGAATAACTCGTACCATTTTAAAGACAAAATTTTATCACAAGACTCAGGTTTATTAATGGCCAGTTTAGATGTGGAATCTCTATTCACAAATGTCCCCGTGGAGGAGACAATTGACATCATATTAGATAATTATTTCCTGAACCCGATTCTGTTTTTAGCAATTTTAACCGCCGGTCTCATTTTAAAACATTTTTAGAATTAGCAGTGCGGGACACTGCCTTTGTTTTTGATGGTAAACTTTTTAAACAAACAGACGGTGTAGCCATGGGCTCTCCTTTGGGCCCGACATTCGCTAACATCTTCATGTCCTCCCTGGAGGAGCGCATGCTTGATGATTGTCCTCTTAGGTTTCACCCTATTTTTTACGTGAGGTATGTGGATGACACATTCGCATTATTCAAGAGAAACTCTGATATTGACTCTTTCTTAGCGTATGTTAATTCCCAACATAACAATATTAAGTTTACGGTCGAAAGAGAGGAAATAGTCAACTGGCTTATTTAGATGTACTCGTTACACGAGAGAAATGGCTCTTTTAACACTTCTGTTTTTAGGAAGAAAACTTTTACGGGTCTAGGATCTATTATTACAGCTCATGTTTTTATAATTTTAAGCTTAATTCATTGTCAACTCTTATACATAGGGCTTTTTATTTTTTTTCACATCAAACTGGCATTCCTTCAATCAGGAAATAAATTACCTAGTGGAATATTTTAAAATAATTGCTTCCCTCAAAAGCTATTTTATAAGAGGCTTCGGAGTTTTCTTAATAAGCGGTTTTTTTAACAATACGAAAACATTTATCACGGTACCAAAGTTAGTCATTTATGCAAAATTTCCATTTTTACATGATGACTCCTTCAGAAAAAAAGTTTACTCAGATTATGGAAAACACTATGGTGCAGTTAGTATTAAACTATACCAAAAAATCCATTAACAATTGGGTCTTTCTTTAAATATAAAGATCGATTGAGTCCCTTCTTGACCTCAAATGTAGTATATAAATATACTTGCCCAAAGTGTAACTCTGGGACTTACGTGGGATCTACGAAGAGGTTACTGAAGGTCAGAATCGATTCTCATCGTGGAATAAGCTTCCGAACAGGAAGTAGGCTCTCCAACCCTGAACATTCAATATCAGGAACCATGCAAAAATCTGCAAAACACATATCGAAAGAGACGATTTTTGCATTATAGGGCAAACACCAAACCCCCAAGAATTACCCATTTTAGAGTCATTATCATTAAGCAGCTGGTTCCCCAGTTGAATACCCAAACCTCCTCCATCCAACTGTACCTTAGTTAACGTGTCTCCTTTTTTGTTGTCTCCTATCATTCAGTCTTTCTCTCTCTTAACTTAAGGTTGGTTGGCGGTTCCAGCTTTTAAATAATAATTTTCTGTAATTGTATATTTTAGTAAATTTTAGTCTTTTTACAATTTTTTTAATTTTTTAGTAAATTTAAGATTGTTTTATCTATTATTATTTTAATTAATTGACAGATTCCCAGAAGATGTAATAAATGTTATTACGAAACGTTGGAATAAAAAACTATGTAGATTGGCCTGTTTCCTTCAGTCAACACCTGATTTGATGTATTCCTTGGTCGTCACCTGCCTGCCCCTTGGTTGTATATATATATATATATCTATATATTTGTGCATGTGTGTCTGAGAAGTTTTTAAAGTTTTATGTGGGATTCCTCTGTCCTTGTCTTGGGAATCATTTCTTTCCCTTTGAAAGCTTTCTACACACCATCCTTCCTTGCAATATCGAATCAAAGGATTTCTATCCTGTTAATATACTCCAAGGCTCACTGTATTAGATTCACATCAACCGTGCATTTGACGCCTAGGCCAGTTCCTTACGAAGCTCCTGATTGGCTGCTAATAAGCCAATCACAGGGCTGCTAATTCTGTCTCTCTCGAGAGTTCACATAGGCAGGATGTATGTTCCACCTCTCCTGAAAGACTTATCTCTCAGGATAGGTGGAACATACATCCTGCTACACTTTCGAGAGACAGAGTTTGCCAGCCCTGTGATTGGCTTATCAACAGATATCGGATGCACGGTTAATGTGATCTATTCAGTAATGAGTCACTGTTGTTCTGCCGAT
>NC_087202.1:142203242-142273242 GCF_015104395.2 Macrobrachium nipponense | reverse complement strand
ACTGACTATGAGATTGGGTATATTAGTTGATGACAGATTCGTGTATTAAAGCAAGACTTTACTTATTCTAAGATCATGTAGACTTTTCAAATATGGACACACAATGACTTTAGAGAATTCCCAACTTCACGTGAGGGTGACGAAGTAAACAACTTAGGATCTTCAACGCCAGAGGTCAGATCTTCACATGGGCGACGATGTTACGGATCGCCTTTGCATGGACGAGATGTCGTCAGTGGATCGTCTCACGATACATTCTGGGAAAAAACAAACCAGGAATCTACAATCTTCTACGAGGTGGGTGCAAGACACACTTGCATGGGAGTCACGGGATATTTCAAGTTGACAACGAGGGGGCGGTTACGATTCCTTCATTGGAAGATGTCGAATCATACATTTCAGCAACGAGGGTGTTATGGTTACACCTACAAGGGGTCACAGACGCTTAATAATGGTGCATGCTGAGTCGTTTCGAGATGGTTCACAGGCTCAGCCGGGATCTACAATTATTAAAACAAAGTATTCGTGAAACACTTACATGTGACCACGAGGTGGTTCAAGTTCCGCTACACAGGAGACGGTTACGGTTCCACCGCTTGAGGATAACGATGGGAATGAATCCTTTTTCGACGAACGCTACACAGTTCCAGTGACCGCAGTTATAATAGCTATAATGATAGTCAAAATATGTGTTATAGGGGGTATCTTGCAAATATTATGAACTAGTATATACCAGTAGCCAATGTGGTGTGCGAGAGGGGTGCACGAAAGACATAGGTAGTTGAGCCATCTTAAAGGTACAGTAATCGGGTTGTTAACCTTAGCTCTTGCTGGTTAGTTAAGACAAGTGCAAAACGCTGGATTCCTCGAAGATGCTGAAATGAAAAAAACACACAGGATAGCTTACCAGTGCACCTTGTTTGTGGTCAGAGACACGCTTCGAAGATCATGAGTTTTCATGCTGAAGCATGCATACCTATTGTGTGCCAATCGGTGTGTGTATGTGTGTTCGTAACAAACTGAAAATGACATATTATCTGAAGAACAGTTGCAAAGGGGGGACTCACTGATTTTTGATTGACAGAGTGTGGAACACGCCTGGAAGAGGTGTTGCAGGTCCATCGGACAAGGTGGATTCGAAGTCACCAATGGGTTTATTCTTTGACTGGTTTTTGACTATTAATAAACTATTAATGTTTGGACACTTTGGGAAGAATGGTACTTACTTAAATATATTTTGAGAGGAATATGAGAGTTTAACGTTTCTTTTGAGTCAGAGTTTAATTAATTTTCTTCCATTTTAATGTGAGGTATTTTCGGGAAATAAGAAGTCTATTTTTGTAACCATGAGTTTATCTTTGCCTAGTTTGACTTTCAACCAACTCCAAAGACGGCATGCAACGGAACAAGGGTAGGTTAAGTTGCCAGTTAAATGTTTTGCTTCATTTGTTTGAACGAGTGTCATTTGACCTCAAATCCCTAATATATATATATATATATATATATATATATATATATATATATATTATATATATATATATATATAGCATAATATTGTCTATCTAAATCATTCTATTAGCCTGGGGTTGTTTTTTTTTATAGTTAGGGGCACCGGGTTGCATCCTGTCTCCTTATGAGCATATCACATCACTTTTCCTACTATGTGCTCTGTTTCCAGGAGCGCACTCTTCTGCATGAGTCCATGGAGCTACTTCAGCCTCTAGTTTTTCCAGATTCCTTTTCAGGAAACCTTGGTTGTGCCTAGAGTTCCTGATTATGGGTACAATTTCCACTGTCATATCCCATATCCTTTCTTATTTCTGTTTCAGATCTTGATGCTTATCTATTTTTTTCCCTCCTTTCTCTCAACTCTGTTGTCCCCATGGTTTTGTGACATCGATGAGTGATACTTCATGATTTTGTCAATTATCATCTAGTCCGGTCTATTTGCACGTATCACTCTGTCTGTTCTGATACCATAGTTCTAGAGGATCTTTGGCTGATCATTTTCTATCACTACCTCAGGTTGGTGCTCGTACCACTTATTAGTGCAGGTAGCAGGTGTTTCTTGCACACATTTGAGTGGAGGGCTTTTTGCTACTGAATCATGCCTCTTTGTACTGGTTTCTGTGCAAGTGCCAGACATTCACTGCTATGTGGTTTATGGACTCGTTTTTCATATTGCACTGCCTGCATATGGGTGAGATGTTATTTCCATCTATCGTTCTTTGAATATATCTGGTTCTTAGGGCCTCATCTTGTTCCACTGTTAGCATTCCTTCTGTTACCTTCTTGAGTTTCTCTCAGTAGCCATTGCCTTGTTTTCATTGCTGGCCAGTTCTTTATCCTGTCTCTGTACTGTCTGTGTATTGGTTTGTTCTGCCATTCTTCCATGCTGTTTGTCATTCTCCTGTGTCTGTATATTTTCTGGTTCGTTGTCTACTTTTATCAGTCCTACTTCCCATGCACTGCTGGGCCACTTGTTTTTCACTGGTTTCAGATATTGCCCCAGTGCTCAGTTCTCGATGTTGACGCAGTCTTCTATGCTTAGTAGCTCTCTCCCCCGCTTCCTTTTCATGCTATGTATAATCTATCTGCATTTGCTCTGCTCTTGGGTTGTAGTGCTTTGTTTTATTGTCAGTGTTTCCTTGTTTTCTGGTCTATGCTGCGGTGTTCAGCTTTCTTCCTCTCCACTACTCCTGTGCTGTATCTGATTACTGGTAACTGCCTATGTGTTTACGGCATTGTTTATGACTTGAGTATCAGCTTAAGTCTCTGCATATATTCTTCCCTGATTGTTTTCTAACATCTTGGTGTTTTATATCCTCTCCTATTATTCCCAGGTATTTGTATCCTGTTTTGTCATCTGTTGTGTGTGTGATGTTATTCCATCTGGTAGCTTTATCCCTTCAGTCCTTGTCGCTTTGCCTGTTTGTATGTTGACCAAGACACATATTCTATTCCAAACTCCATCCTGATGTCCCCCAGATACCATCCTTACAGTCTGGATTAGGGTATCTACTTCCTTGATGCTCTTACCACACAGCTTGATGTCGTCCATGAACATCCATCTTCTGTAGTGCTTTTGTCATGGGAATCATGACTACCACGAAGAGTAGGGGGTTGTAAGAATTGCATTCCAGTTGCACATTTTATTTTTTAGGAAGCTGATGGTGTTTGCCTCTGCCCCATACATTTTCAAGGCATTCTATTAGTCGTATGTGGTATCATGTCGAAGGCTTTCTTATAGTCAACTCATTTCATGCTTAAGTTAGTTTTCCTTCTCTTACTGTGTCCTTCATTACCATTTTGTCTAAACAGGAGCTAGTCTTTTGTGCACCCCATACACTTCCACCTGCAGCTTTCTGTTGGAGGGGAATGGTGTTGTATCCTCTAGGTAGTTGCATAGCCTTTCACTGAAGATACCTGTTAGTAACTTCCACATAATAGGTAGGCAGGTGATAGGCCTGTAGTTGCTTGCTATAATCCCTTGTTCTTGTCTTTCTGTACTAAGGATGTTTCCCTGTGGTCAATCATTTGGGTATATGGTAGTTTGTGATACAATGCTGGAGTTTGCTCTGCTATTCGTGGGTGTAGGGCCTTGAAGTTTTTGAGCCAGTATACATGGACTTCTTCGGTACCTGGGCTTTCCAGTTGGGCATTTTCTTTTTAGTTAGTGTCTGATTGTGGCTGTCGTGATCTCGGTGAATCTTCGTTTTATTCTCCCAATTTCTTCTGCCTTGACTTCCTGGAGCCATGTTGCATGTTTGTTGTATGATACCAGTTTGCTCCATATGTTTTCCCAGTCTCTAACTTGGTTCAGATTCATGAATTCCCTGGTGGTTGTCTTCCCTTCTTAGTTGGTTGTATAGTCTTTTCTGGTTGGTTCTGAATAGTTTGTTCCTTTGGTATTCTTAATTCCTGTTTCATGTACCGTTATACGACTATTATAGCCTGTACTTGATATTTTTTAGATACTATATTGCAGCTATCAGCAGTCTTATTATGCATTAACCTGAAGTAACCTGTACATAATACTTAATGTTTAACTTAAGAAATTTACCTAAAGATGCATCCGTCTGAAGTGGTGCATGTCAAAGTGTATTGTTTTTCTATGAAGCAAGATTAATTTTATCAATTATTACGCTGGTTTTCTTCTTTTAGATCCATACCTTATCTTGTTCCTGTCCAGAAGAATGTATCTGCAGACGTCACTTAGACAAGGGAAGTGGATGCTGTAAGTAATTAGTAATGAATTTGTGTGGAAAAATTACTTTTTCTAATTGTAATTTACTTTTATTATTTATGAGAGTTCGAGACTGTATTACATTCGTCAACTTCTCCTTTGGTTGTTAATATTCAAAAAAATTGTTCAGTTATATGAGGACTTTGTTTTTCTCAAAGATTTTTCACTTTTTAAATTCTGAACAACAATTTTTAGTTTTCTGTTAAAGAAAACTATTGATTGCCTTTCTTTGTCCGTCCGCACTTTTTCTGTCTGCCCTCAGATCTTGAAAACTACTGAGACTAGAGAGCTGTAAATTGGTATGTTGACCATACACCCTCCAATCATAAACGTACCAAATTGCAACCCTTTAGCTTCAGAAGCTTTTATTTTATTTAAAGTTAAATTTAGCCATGATCGTGCATGTGGCACCACTATAGGTGCCAGCTCATCGGTTACAGCTGTGAATTTCATAGAGTGTAGCTGAAAAATCTTTTATAGCATTATACGCTGTACAGAAAACTCAACTGTGCTGGAGACACCAGCACTCTTTTTACTTGTTTATATATGTATGTATCTGGATGACTAAGTTGTTACTATTTCGTTTATTGTTTCACCTGTAAAGGCTTAATTTGAGATGGACCCCTCATGATTGGCATTAATTAAGCTTAATGGCCTCCTAAGTAAGGATTTGTCCCCATAGAGGTGTAGTGCCATCAGTGCACCTCAATGTATTACTCGTAGGCATTTCTTAAGGTTATTTGCAGTAATCCCTTCTGCCCTTCTCTGCTGCAATGCCTTTTCGTTCCTTTTATTGTACCTCCATTCATACTCTCTTCCTTCGTTCTTCATTTCCTTCACCTCCTTGAAAACCTTCTCGTTCCTCACAGGTTTCCTTTCAGTGCTGAATGACCTCACAGATCCTAGCACATCGGGCCTTTTAGCCTCAAATCTATATTACCATTCCATTCCTAAGGAATAGTCGGAAGAGCTGTTGGTTAAGGGTGTTCAAAGAGAAAGCCACAGGAGGACTTACGCTGAGAGAGTGAGATCCACAAGCTGCTCTGTAACTCTTGTTGTCCCTGAGGATGAGCTGTTTGGGTCCCAGGAGGACCTTTGACCTGTCTCGTCATAAGAGAAAGAATCGCAGTTGGCAATTCAGAAGGCCTTCATATCAAATGATATTTTCCACACCCTGACGCATTCTGGGGCTGTTCTGGAAAAGATGGCGCTCATTCTCCAGACTGTGAATTTCTCCGGAAAAAGTGCTGAGATCAGAGGAACTTAATGTGCAGTCAGTGTGCTTCCCTGTGGAACTTCTCCAAAGCTCCAGAGGTCCTTAGTTCCTCACACCATTGCCTGTGGAACAGTCTCCCGACTGATACGTAGTCCATGGGAAATAAGTGAAAAAAGTGGGTATAAAAATAGATTGCAGTAATAGTTGTTTTATGCATGAAAATGTTATATAGACACATAGTAACATCATATCCAAAATGGGACAAATTCTGCCTTTTTAATTCTGCCCTTTTAAAATTGTGTAATTCCCACTTTTCTAACATTTTCGGTGGTGGATTTTTTCATATTTTTTTTTACCAGTGTTAAAATATAATTTTGTCTATCATTTGCTTCACTACCTTATAAACTACTAATTTCACACTAGAGTGTTTATAGAATTTTGGCATTTTTTTCTTTACATGCTAATATTTCTTTCGTAAAAGAGATGCTAAAACGAGAAAATATAGTACACAATTTCACTACCATGCAAAGTAGGAGAAAGTGTGGGTCTATCAAATCATATTACGTAGTTTGTTCTATTGCTTGAATGTGTTATTGCGTTCCCCACTTGAAAACGGAGGACAGTTTTCATTGTTCATTGTAGGGGCTGGAATCTCCTAAAAATTCAATTTTTTAATATTTGAATATACTGATTGCATATTAATAGTAACATATTTAGAATTGGTCCATTTCAAACACCTGCATTCACCTGGATCAAATGGAGCTGCACTTAATATTTAGAAAAAAAAAAATCCTGAAATTGACTTGTGGATTACATGTCTGTAAAAGATACAAGATAACCTAAAATGACAAACAGCTCCTTGCAGTGATTTATCAGCTCCTTGCAATAATAGAAATATAAAAGAAAAATAAAAGATGCAATTATTTGGCTCAAAGTGCCTCCACAAACTAAATTAGTAAAGTGCAGTGTCTTCATCTATTGATATGTTAACACAAGTGCCAGCTTGACACTCCTCACAAAAATCTGTCCTGGGTATAGCCCATCCTTTACAGAAGCCTTTAAAGGCATTTGCATCTGATTATACTTTCAGTAAGACATCAGGAGCAGGCTGTTATCCATTCCATCGTGCAAGGAACCGAGTTTTTTTTCCATTTCTCTTCCATCGTAATCATCGGGTTTAAAATCCGTATTTCCTAGCCAATTTGTGTTTGATAATAAACACGAAATGAGTAATATTAGCTGTTCACGTCCTAGGCGGCAAGTCCTTTTAACATCAACAGTTCTCGAACTCTTGATGACTTTGCCCCAGAACTTTTTCTCAGTTCATCAAGAGACGCACAATCCGTGCTAGAACTGAAGATCTGAATAATTGCTATTTTCTTACCTTTTTGATTTCTCAGGAATGGCACTGCATTCTTGAAGAGAACACTTTGTTTTTTCAAGACAACTCCTTTCCTGTGGTATTTAATCTTGATGTGGTAATCTCATCCACACAGAGCATGCGTAAATGCCAAACGCCTGCCACTTCTTCAGAGTCGCATACTAGTTTTTCTCCAATGTTCCAAATGGGGTGCATCATATTGGATTTCTGTGATACTAGCAACAGGGCTGCCTGTAAGGCCTCGTGTGATGACAGAGAGAACCAATGTCAGATCCTCTGCTGTGACATATGTTATTTGAATAAGAAAAACCCACAAAATTACTGTGATAATGTGTTTAATTACAAATATTTACATTTTATTTTACTCCACACTCGAGTACTTTCAGGCCCTATCTGTGGCTCTTTTTCAAGAGATGTGTAGGTTATTAGCCTGGAACTTCTTGTTGAGCCATCATTTTATATTGATGGCTGTTCTGATTTCCTTGAGAGTTGCTAATCCCCTCTTGTCGCTCTGATATCCTGAGCTTGATTGTCAATTGGATTAACCTTTGTGTAAGGGAGAGGTCACCACAGTCTGCAGGACATAAAACCTAATCTCCATGTCACAAGGGTCAGTCATATCTTCCTTTGGTATCAAAGCTCGGCTTATGGGATCATCTGAGGTAAAACCTTAGTTTCCTTCCATCACTTTTAATCTCTCTGATGCGTGCTTCTTCTACTACTCTCCTGTGACTAATTTCTATGGGATGTGTTTGAGTCCGTGTTTTTTAGGGGGGCTGGGACTTTATTTTGGGGTGGATCAGCCCCATAGCTCCCCCTTGATACGCCACTGCTTAGGCTATTTGGTCTGCTATATAAGACAATAACTTTCTTCTGAGGTGAAACCTTTGTTTCCTTCTATCACTTTAATCTCTCTGATGCGTGCTCCTTCTTCTACCCTGCTATGACTGATTTTTTATTGCTTTTGTATATAAGCCTACTGATTTTGAAATCTATCCCATGGTCATTTTCCCAACATTGCCTAACTACAGCACTCCCTCCCCTGAGAGTTGAGCTGTGCTGCCTTTCTGTGTTCTTGGATTTTAGTCCTTATTCCCTTACCTGATTCCCCCACATATGTGTCTCCACAATTACTGCAACTGATTATGTATAACCACTTACTACATCATTTGTATTACTATCTTCTCCTTCCAATTCATTTTTAGATACTTTGTTTTTGAGGTCTTTTTTTATATTATAAATGAAATATTTCGTACAATCTAAAGAAAAATTAGTTTCTATCCTTTCCAAAGAAGAAGAATACAGGTCGCGCCTTGCTTCAGACACCGAAACAGAATACACTTTTAAGATTTAAATAATCTTACTTTTATTTTTAAGAGACTAAAATCTTATCGAAACTAACTCACTGACCTAGAATATTTAACATTTTTTTTTTATCTTATCATACATTCCAGGTAATAATTATTTCTTGGCCCAAAAAATCACTCCATTATCTGAATGCTTCTGTATGAAATGAACTTACCGTTTTTTATTTTTTTTTAAACCAAAGAATGCTCTTTTTTTTACACACACACACACACAACACACACTTAAGACATCTTGCAGACACATCTATAAACGCACGAAAAATAATGTATAAAGTATCTGTTGTGTGGGGATATTCGCCTTAAAACCATCCCTTTTTCGTAACCAATTCCGGACAGACTATACAGACAGCATAAATAAGTCTCCTTGCAGACAATACATCTCTTCGACTCTTGAGAAATGTCTCTTCGACGACGACACAAATATCCGAATTTCCATTATCAGTCCGTTCGAGGATCCTGACAACACTATGTTTTGCTTCTGGCTTGTTGGTATGAAGCTTCTAGGTGTCATCCTGAAATTTTACTATGAATTTTTATGTAGTCTGTCCTAAATTGGATACGAAAAAGAGATTGTTTTTTTAAGGCAAACATTCCCCACAACAGATATCTATGCATTATTTGCCTTTTGTTTATATATATAATATATATATATATATATATATATATATATATATATATATATATATATATATGTATGTATATATTTATATATATTGGTGCCATAGGTCTTATTTCTTACTTTGACTTCTATCAGTGCTTTCACAGAAGCGCAATCTACTTGGATATATAAAAGGTCCTTCAATGATGGAAAATTTGCCTTAGACAGAATATCCAGACCACTTCTGTTTTGGCCACTGGAAAGGTTTTCAGTTAGGACAGTCGTTTGAATGTGGATTGGACTGTAAACAGAATAATTATCAAAATTTCTGTCACTTCAGTAAACTGGAGACCTCTTCATATTATCATGTACACAAAGCTAAAACAAATTATGTAAAATCTAGTATAAATAAAAGTGTGAAGAGATGCCTCGTGAAACAGTTACTTGAAGTCTAAAGAATAGGGATGAAATCACAAAGAGCTGCTTTGCATGCTAAATTTATTTGCAGAATATTCATGAAAACATATTTCAGAAATAACAAGTCTTCAATTTGCGATTATGATGAAAAAGAATAGTTCACTCAATTTGGAATCAGTCCTCTCGTTGCAAAGTTAGCCATTGAAGTTTGGCGGTCGGTCTGATCATCTCGATTCCTCTCCTGAAAAGATAGATCAAAGGCTTCAAAAACATGAAGTTAAAGAACGAGAAAAATTGAGGTAGTATTCTCAAAATAGGCATCATTCATCACCACTGTATGATTCTTTGATTGGGACTCTTAGAGGGATTTCTATATGATGATACTTACCTATCAAGTTTGATAACAATCAGCTGAAAAAAGGAAAAGAGATTATAAAAAGTATGGCAATAACAACAATACAAATGACCTAGCGTCCCAAGCATATGGTAACGACCCAAGAGGGGATCTCAGATGAACAGCCATGAGAAGAAAGGTCCCATGACCAGCAGCTGAATAAAGTATTGCTTCTTTTCATTTCAAGGCCTAATGGAAAGAGCAGAATAAAAGGGGAGGGATAAAGACTGGGATTTAAACCTGGAGGAAGTGGGGAAGAAAGGATAGAAGCCTAACGGGTGGGGAAAATGGGAAGCAGTATTAAATACCTAGGATATTAAAAAAAAAAAAAAAAAAGTTCCCTTCCCCAAATATGCATTCCAAGTTCTGTTCATTTACACCCAGTAAACGTGTGTAGCGGAGGTTTGTTGAGAAGAGGGTGATACTCTCGAGTCTAAGAGAATGGATGCTGCCAATGAGTTTACTTTATAGACAAACTGAAAATAAGGCCACTCTGCAATAAAGGAGAGCAAGATTTGGAGAAAGGCTGACCCAAGGTAGAAAGTAGGGCCTAGAGGACGGATGACAAGGATAATAGGTCCTTCAGAAAAAGTCGCAAAAGAAAGCGGGTACTATAGAAGATGTAACAAATGAAAGTTTTCCTCAAGAAGAGGTGACAATGGAAAATAAAGCCTAGAAACGACCTGAGGTAAGACCAGTAATCAGATGAGCTACCTTTCATTCAATCACGTTGAGAGGAGGAACTAAAGGATGAAGTTCTTGAAAGAAGGTACCATGACGATGACCGCTAACAGCGATTAGAGTGGAGATGTTGCATTTTCAATCTCAATAAAATAGTAAATTGTTAAGTAACTATCAACAGAACATGGAGTGTCTCTATTATTATTCAAAAGATGAAGAAGACCGCTATTCAAATGGAACAAGCCCCCACCACAAGGTCCATTGACTTGAAATTCAAGCTTGTAATATTCTGGTGTTTATTAGGAAGAAGTAAGAGGTAAATCAAGGGGAATATGGATAAAAGGAGATCCTATTTACTAAAAAAATGAATAAAGATGAAATTAAACAGGTAAACAGACAAAAACCCTATGCAGTCACACAGATGAACAGCATCAAATCAAGGAAATGAAACTCTTTCTTACCATTACCGACCGTTCCCGTTCCCGTTCCCGTTACCGTTGCCATTGCCGTTGCCGTTACCATACCCGTTACCGTTGCCATGCCCGTGAGGATCCACGCAACAGAGACAGTCCCTCTGACCACAGAATTTGAAGACCTTCCCGGGACACACGTGGGGACCACCGTCTTTTCGGAAGCAGTAGCCTCCAGCACCTGTGCACCTGACCGTCTCGTCGCAACCTTTGATCGTCGACGAAAAAAACAATATTCGCCAGTATTATTATCATTATTATTATTATTATTATTATTATATTATTATATTATTATTATTATATTATTATTATTATTAAAAAGATGAAGAACCCTGTACAAGGCAGTTAAAGGGGCCAGTGACTTGAAATTTAAGCTTCCAAAGAATATGGTCCTCATTAGGAAGTAAAGGGAAGTACAGGAAGAGGGGATCTCACTTATTAAGAGAAAAAATACATAAATACATTAATGAATAGATAAAAAGGCATTGAAATTCAAGGAAAATAACATTAGGGTAATGATGCATGCATCTTCTTGGCTGGAACTTCTGAAGAAGTTCCAATTGCACGACATCCTCAGTAAGGAGAACTGTTCCTCTGTCCAGTGGTGAGGAATAAAAGACCTCTACAATTGTCATAGGTATATTATATATATATATAATAAATATATATATATATATATATATATATATATATATATATATATATATATATTGGAGGGTGACTAATGTAAAGAGCAATATGGTATCCCATCTTAGCCAGGTCGGAAGAAAAAGGAAAGGAATGGAAGAAGAGGTTGAGTGTTCTATCAGTCAGGAAAAACAGAAGCAGGGGAGAATCCTAAAGTTTGGCGGTAGAAAGTAGTAAATGGAAAATATTCCACAAACAGATTTTGGGATCTAATCTTACCATTGAAGAAGAGGATTATTCACTCACCTCCCTTGCAACAGGAGCAGCTGTCTCCTACGCAACCATTGGGGTCGAGAACACCTGTGCAGTTGCCTGATTCAGAAGAAGCAATGCACAACCCTCCAACATCTCCGCAGGCAGGTAATGTGTCACAAGTAGAAGTATCTGAAAAGATGAATGACTTAATATTAGTTGTTGTAGTACTCAGAGGATGAAGACAAAGAACCTATTCGTATGGAACAAGCCCAACAAAGGGGTCGTTGACTCGGAATTCCAGCTTCCCCAAAGAATATTAAGGTGTTCATTAGGAAAACAGTTAAGAGCAGGTAGAGGGAAATAGACAAAAAGAGGAAAGATCTTACTTACTAATGAAGAAATAATAGATATCAGATGATACAGACAGACACCAATAGGAGCAACCTTTAAGAGCCGATGACATCATCATAACTAGACCTCACAGTGCTGGGACTGGGCCGGAATTAAATGTTTCACTTAATATATTCATTATTCTAAGCACTATGAGCATTGAATGAAACTTCACCTGTGTTCCTACAATAATCAAAAGAAACGTGATTTGAAGAGAAGGCCTCATCATAAGGACGAAGAGAGTCGGCCACACCAGAGAGAGACTGAAAAGTTTCATTGATTCAACTTACAATTTTGTCTTCGGGTTTTAGTGATGTCCTTAACACCAGATGTACTTACCTGTAGTCTGAAATAGAAGCAAAAATAAAACTAATAAAAAACATTAACATCACCTGGTATTGAGAGTTATTGCCTCAAACTAAATGGACAGGAAAATAAAGGTACAAATTATATACAATATTGGACACAATTATATTGTCAGCATCTTTTGATATGAAACTAAAAAATGATACAGAAGATGAGGAAACCTCTTCATATGGAAAAACCTACCAAAGAATATTAACGTGTTCAGTAGGAAGAATTAAGAGGTAAGGGGAAATACAGAAGGAAGAAATCTCGCTTATTAAAAAAGAAGAGAAAAAATGAATTAATTAATAGATGAAAGAGTATTACCAAACAAGGAGAATAGTATTAGGCTAATAATGCCAATTAAAGTGTGACAAAGACAGAGGAGAAGAAACTGGACGTATCAAAGATGTCTGACGTAACAAGGGAGGATGCTACGATTAGGAATGATGGTATCAGAGGGTCAACAAAGGTGGTTGGTTGAAATATCGAAGAGACAAGTGCAGGAAGGAGGAACTCACTGAGAAGGTACGACGGACACCTTCAACTGAGGGAGGGAGGATGACCATTCTGGAACGCATAGATCCTATGGAGATGGAAGTAATACAGGGCAAAGAAGGAAGGCGAGGAGGAAGAACCAAGCAAGAGATGGATGGAGAGATTGTGTGTGTGTGTGGAGAGAGAGAGAGAGAGTGTGTGAGAGAAGGGACTTGATGAAGCAGAAGAGCACTACAGAGGTCGAAGAAAAGAACGAGGCGTATCCAAAACAGCGAACCCCACTGGTCTAAACTGAGAAGAAGGAGAATAAGAAGAAGAACAAGAAGAAGAAGAAGAAGAAGAACAAGAATAAAAAGTGAAGAAGAGGTGAAAGCTTTTTGCTTGTTTAAAGTGAATGAGTAACCCATATTCAGTTATACATTATATAAAGACAATATCATATTATATTTTTAAACACAGCAAATGTAAACAATATCTACATTTCTTTCATAATGGTCGAAGTATGGAGTGTCTGTGAAAAAAATCTTATGCTTAAAAGCAACGCTTTCAAGATTGAGAGAGAGAGAGAGAGAGAGCGAGAGAGAGAGAGAGAGAGCGAGAGAGAGAGAGAGAGAGAGAGAGAAGAGAGAAGAGAGGAGAGAGAGGGTTGCTTTCGCTATCCGCTAGATCTTATTTCTTGTGTTTTGTGGTCTAAAGTAAAGATATTTGCCTCAATTTTATTTTCCTCTCATTAAAATTCGAGCTAAGTCGCAGGGAAAGATCTGAAAATGGAAATAAATCGTTGATGAAAAAATTATTCATACGACAAATTATTTTCTCTTTAGAATTTTTCCATCGACTGAGTTAAACTTTAACTGGGAGAAACATTAAAGGCCAATTTCCTCAGCTTTCTTAAACTACGCAGACAAGAATAAGTAGAGTTCATTGAGAAATAAGTTATTCAAGTCTCTCTCTCTCTCTCTCTCTCTCTCTCTCTCTCTCTCTTCAAAGTGTTAATTTAGAGCTTAAGATTATTCCACAAAAGCTTATTTTGGCCTGTTATCAAAACAAACGTAGTAAGCATCTTATGAATTTACACATTTTAGAATCAACATTTTTTGTGGTTTTCTGGATACAGAACTGAACATTAAGCGAGAAGAAGAAGAGTTCTTGACTAAAACTGACAGACAGACAAACAAAAATACTACCTGGCAGACACAGCAAGAAATGAGCAGGGTCGCAAAGACCACACAAACGCTCGAAATATTCATCGTTGGACCGGAAAAGAAGAAGAAGAAGAAATGCTTGGATGATCCGGTTGAACTCAGAGAGAACTTCGGTTCTTCGTCGATTCTTCTTCGGCTCTTTGGTTCTCTGGAGAAGGCGAGAAATCACTCTCGACTGACGACGGTGTGCCCTCTCCTCTAGTTTTTTATAGCCCCTCTGCACCGTCCCGCCTGGGTTGGTTGACATACAGAATTGTGGCCCTGGTGAAGCCACGTGTGACGTGTGATGGCTGATTAGCATTACATTTTTAGGTCGCGTGAGGGCGTTGGGGGAAACTTGTGGGCGTTATAAGTACAGAATCATTATTTTGAGCGAGTACCATTAGGCTTGAAACGAACACCAAAAACTCCCCTCCCTCCAAAGCTGAAAAAGTTTAAAGCAAACAGAATTACAGACTTATTTGTTGGTATTTTTAAACTTACTATTTCATACTACCATATTTAACGAATACAAACGGAACACGTTAACTTTAAAAAAAAATTTAAATGCTTCTATTGAGTTTTTGAGATATCCCAAAAATAAGTATTTTGCACTCAAAATGGAATCAACTCAAAAAAAATAAAAAATAAAAAAAATGTAGTTTTATCTAAATTTCAAAGAATTTTAAGATCAAGGGTCAACTGAGCCATTTTGAGATGATTTTTGTACGGTTGTAACCTTGAGTATAACCGTAAAATCTGTTAGGGCGACCTAGTTGGAACTTAGGATTGGGCTAAACGTATCAGGGCGTCTGAAAAGACTCAGGGTGTCTCAGAAGACTCAGTGTCTGAAAAGACTCAGATTTGTCCATGTAACATATTTTTTCTTTGTCCCTAAAGAAATTTGGACGAACCACAACCTACTGGTTTACATCGAGCGCATGAAAGGAAATAACTAGAGAATTTTACGTTGGGCTCTACAATTGCAAGAATTCTCTCATGTGATAGAACACGTTAAGGATCAGAGAATCGAATTCCCAATCCCCTTTCTCGGATAAAGACTTGATCACTTTCTCCTCTCCCCTCGCCCTTGTCGTCTCTTCAATGGGTTTGCATGGATTTTTTTTTCCTGTAGGAAGTTGTAGTTTAAAGAGATGTGAGGATGAGTATGATGTGTATTTAGCTTGGAGTTTGGTTTATTAGCTGCTAGGTAGTCTTCTTAGTTTGGAATTTAAGGTTTTTGTCGATTATTTTCTTTTGACCCAGGGATAACCTGTAGTGACCTAAATACGAGCGGTCAAAACAAGTAGGCGATATGGTAGGGTCCTGTTTTGTCTAGATTCACTGTTATTGGCTGAATTGGAGACATTCATTGTCTCTGGTGATAACTATTTTGTGTACCAGTGTGAGTTCTGGTTTATTTTGGTTTGGTCTTCTCTGTTGGGTAGACTGGCAAGGTATCTTTGTGTGACAATTCGGTTTTTGATATTAGTATGCTTGCTTTATGTGGTGTTAATTAGAAATTTTATTTCAGGTTTCAGGATCGATACTTTCCTTTTTCCTACCTATGTATATGTTTGGTGTTGACTTTAGAGTAATGTGTTAATCCTTTTTTTACAGGATTCCTATTTTGCATAGTTTTTTAAAGAAAATGAATTTTATTGGAATATTTTTGTTTGTTTTTGGGGGAGGAAGGTATTAAAAAGGCTTAACTATTTTTATTTACCTTTTGTAAATTAGATCAGCCTTGTTTTCTAGGTTCAATAACTACTTTTAACAAAAGCCATTGGGTGGCAGGATAGCCATCGTTTGTTGCCAGTGTTTAACTAAATCAAGTTGTCTTTGTCCGTAGATTAAATTTTGAGTAAGTGAAAAAAGCTTTGTCTAATTCATTTTATATACGTTTATTTTATGCTCCTTAGACTTCAAAGTTTTGGTTTCATCTTCATTTTACTTACTCATTGTCATTTGCGCAAAATACGACAATGGCTTGTGCAATACTGTGTTGACGCTATTTATACTTCAAACCTTAGAAGATGAAGTCTTCCTTATCTTCTGAATAGAAAACGATCGAGCAATTTTCCAGAAGTTGTATTTCAACAGAGATCTTTCACATTCTCAGTTGATCCCTGATCCCCTCCTGCCGAGAGAGAAAGAGAGAGACGAGAGAGAGAGAGAGAGAGAGAGCAGCCAGATTTGCTGAACAGCAGAAGCACCACATATGCTGTCAATGTTTTACCTCCTTCGCTGTCGAACTTCTTCAAAGTTCCGAGGTCCTTTACTCCTCCTCCTCCTCCTGACACCGTTGCATGGGGGGGGGGGGGGGGGGGGGGGGGGGGGGGGGGCTGTGGAGGAACAGTCTGTCTCCTCTGAGGAAGTTGAGGAGTTGCTTCCTCAACAGTTCAAGCGAAGATGCATTGCATTACTACCCTAACACTATTCTCCTTGTCGTTTGATATTTTTGTATCTATTTATTTATCTATTATTATTATTATTATTATTATTATTATTATTATTATTATTATTATTATTATTATTATTATTTTATATAAACGAGATTTCTTTCTGCATTTCCCTTTACTTCGTCTAACTCCAACTTTTTCCTCGTGAACACCATATTCTTTTGTAGCTAAAATATTTGTGTTGGACTTGTTCCATACGAATAGGGTTCTTCATCTCTGAATAATAAAAATTATGATGATGATGATGATGATGATGATGATAAAGACTTCAGTCATGAATTACGTTGATGTAAACTAACTCATTAAAAATGTTCTACACTCTAAATCACATGCCTGTGAACTTCCGTGATCAGTCATTTCCAGTTATAATTATTTCGTCGAGGTTAGAGCTGGCAAGCTTTCATAAGCGCACACATCTATACAAATTTGAATGCATATGTTTTTCAAACCATTTCCCGGCACGTCCGTCGAATGTGATTAAAATCCAAAGACTGACATTAGCAGGACATCTGTGGAATACATCAAGTAGATCCGCTTCTTCCCACACACCTACATTACATTCACGTCCAATAACTAGGACTCAATCCGTTTTATATATATATATATATATATATATATTAATAAATATATATATATAATATATATATATATATATATATGTATATGTATATAAGGAGGCTACAGGATAGTCAGAAGACGTGGTAATATTCCAGACATATATATACATACATACATATACATGTATACAAATATGTGTATATATACATTTTTGTGTGTGAGTATCCAAATGGATACAAATACAAACACAGTTGAATATGTTACATACCGTGAAACTTGCAAGCATCTTAGATCAAAATCTGAAACACGAGGAATTTCCTCATTTTCAGTGTTGGTTTTAATATCATTTACAGACGAATCAGTAAAAATCTGTCAATGTTTAAAGGTCTTGAAAAACCAATTTGACAAATAAGGAGATGTATGTGACATGAGCTTTATTCCTCGGTAATTTTCACAACACTGAATGTCCTCTTTCTCTTTGAATATTGGGATTAATATACTTTCTCTCCATTTTTCGGCTATCGTCTCACTTTCCATAATCTGTTTTCATTAACTGCCACAGTATGTCAATTCCTTCCTCATCAAGAGCCTTCCAGGCTTCTGCAGGTATGCCATCCGATTCCATCGCTTTACTATTTTTCATCTTTCCCAGTGCCATTCTAACCTCAGCTTTTGTTATTCTATGACTGGTCCACAATTTGTGTGTCCATCTCCTCTTAAAAATATTTAATTTTCTTCATTGAGTAAGGCATCAAAATATTCTTCCTATCTCCTTATTATGTCTCTCTCATTTCTCAGTACATATCCATCCTTATCCTTAATCTGTCTTATGTGTATTATATATTTGGTACTCTTATTTTTCATTTGAGCTAGTTTAACGATCTTTCCTTGCCCTTCCTTGGTATCTAGCTATTCGTAAAGCTGATCATATGCTCTATCCTCAGCAATTGCTACAGTTTTCTTTGCTAATTTATTTGCTTCCTTATAAGCCATCCAGTCCTCTTCCATTTGGGTCCTCTCCCACCTTTTCTTTGCTTCTCTCTTTGGCTTTGTTTCATCCTTCACTTCTTCATTGAAACCACCACGCTTCCCTTATTTTCTAACATCTGTCATTACTTTCACCCGATATTTCTCTAGCAACTCTTAGTATATTTCCATCGTTCCGTTCCTCCCTTGATCGACATCTTCAATTTCATGTGTTATTTCTGCTAAAACGTTTTCTTTAAACTGCCTACAAAGTTCAATCTCTTTCAGCTTAAACCATTTAATCCTTTTTGGCCCCTGCATTTTTCTCTTTCTTATTTGTTCAATTTCCATAACCAGTCCATCAGTACCAAACGATGATGCGGACTCACATGGTCTCCTGGTATGACCTTACAATCTTTTACCTTACGCAAATCTTTCCTCTTATACATAAAGTAATCTATCTGGTTGGACCTTCCACCGCTTTTGTACTTAACTAGATGTTCTTGCAGCTTGGTGAAAATGTGTTCACAGCAGCATGCAGGTCGAGGACAAATCGACGACTCATTCGAGGCCGCTCCAACATGCGCTTCTTCATACGATTGTCGAGAATTTACCCTATGGGTTAGTTCTTTACATACGGTCGCTGACTTGTTTTCTACATGTTCGTGATATGTATGAGATAAGTGGCCGACGTGTATCTGACATGTTTCTATGCAATGTGGACGCTCCCTTCCAATTATGTCAATAGTTAGAATAAGATGAAAACAATTCTCCGTTACGCATTTGCGGTCGGTCGTTGTCTTGTTACCAACCTGTTGGTGATATTTATGTGATAAGTGCAGACATCCATTTTACATGTTTCAATGTAAGGTTGCTGAAAAAAAAAAAAAAATTTTTTCTACCTGAATAAAACAGCGTATGTTCTTCCCAGACTTCTTCTGCCAGTGACAGAGCGTCTTCGCTTTGGAATTTAATTGGACCAAAGTTTGTCTATGATAAGGCTTCCTTCGGCTCTTTGGTGCAGCAGACAGTAAAGCCTAAATCGGGAAACTTCTTTCCAGTTCACATTTCGCTTTGGCTCGTGTTATTCTTTCTGCTTTATTTGCTCATTCATTTCTTTATTCAGTTGCCCAATCATTACCACTGGGACAAAAATACTGTTCTCTTGAATGAAATAAACTGTTGTTGAAAGACAAGTGCCAATGTTGCAGACGAATCTGATGCGATTATGTGGGAATATTTCCTTGTAAGTCTTCCTCGTAAATCAGCAACTTGATGTTTGCATGCGCAATCGTCTGTCTGTCTGTTTGTCTGTCTTTCGTGTCCGAGAATGTTATTCGGTAAAAACGGATTTCAATCTCATGTTTTTGTTTTTGGAGAGAGAGAGAGAGGAGCAAGCGAGAGAGAGTGAGAGAGAGAGCGAGAGATCGAGAGAGAGAGAGAGAAAGAGAGACAGAGAGACAGAGACGAGAGCGAGAGCGAGAGATCGAGAGAGAGAGAGAGAGCGAGAGCGAGAGAGAGAGAGAGCAAGAGAGAGGGGACAGATTGAGAGAGGCAGAGAGAGAGAGAGAACGAGAGAGAGAGCGAAGGAGAGAGAGAGAGTGAGAACGAGAGCGAGAGCGAGAGAGTGAGAGCGAGAGGTCGCGAGAGAGAGAGAGAGAGAGAGACAGAGAGACAGACAGACAGACAGACCAGACAGAGACAGAGAGAGAGAGTGAGAGCGAGAGCGAGAGAGAGAGAGAGAGAGAGAGAGAGAGAGAGAGAGAGAGAGGCAAAGAGAGAGAGAGTGAGAGCGAGAGCGAGTGATCGAGAGAGAGAGAGCGAGAGAGAGAGTGACAGAGAGAGAGAGAGAGAGAGAGAGAGAGAGAGAGACAGGCAGACCTTACAGACCTTACAGACCTTAAATTCGTTCGGGTTTGCCCCAGGTCCCTCAGTATGAGGCACCTCTAATGTCTACCAGAGAGTTGCTAGTACATCTTCTTTTTCCGGTATATTTTGCATCTTCCAATCTTGGATGGTCTGGGATGCAGTTTAGATATTTGTCGAGCTTATTCTTAACACATCTATGCTCACTCCTGATATATTCCTCAGATGAACTGGCAACGCATTGAATAGACACTGCATTATCGATGCTGGTGCGTAGTGGCATTAATGTCCTGTGTGCTTTCCTTATTTTTCTTGGTATAGTTTTGGGCACTATTAATCTACCTCTGCTTTCTCTTTCTGATATTTTTAGTTCCATGATATTTTCTGTTATTCCTTCTATCTGTTTCCATGCCTGAATTATCATGTAGCGTTCTCTTCTCCTTTCTAGACTATAATTTTAATTTTAAATGATTGTAGTCTTTCCCAGTAGTCAAGGTCCTTAACTTCTTCTCTCTAGCTGTAAAGGACCTTTGTACACTCTCTATTTGTGCAATATCCTTTTGACGTGTGGGTACCATATCATATTGCAATATTCAAGTGGACTACGAACATATGTTTTATAAAGCATATCATGTGTTCAGCTTTTCTTGTTTTGAAGTGCCGTAACAACATTCCCACTTTTGCTTTACATTGCCATTAGAATTGCTATTTGATCATTGCATAACATATTCCTATTCATCATCACACCAAGGTCTTTAACTGCTTCCTTATTTGTGATTGTCTCATTATTAGGTCCCCTATATGCATATAGCTTTCCTTCTCGGTCTTCATAATTTATTGATTCAAATTTATCAGAGTTAAATACCATCCTATTTACCTCTGCCCAATCATATACTTTGTTAAGGTCTCTTCGTAGCGCGTTCCTATCTTCATCACAAGTAATTTCTCTACTTATTCTTGTGTCATCGGCGAAACTACTCACTACCGAGTCCTTAACATTACTGTCCTATTCTGCAATCAATAATAACAAGCAGTAAAGCAGCTAACACTGTACCTTGTGGCACACCGGATATTACCTTAGCTTCATCCGATTTCTCATCGTTTGCAATAACTATCTGTTTTCTGTTGTGTAAAAATTCTTTAACCATCTTCCTACTTTATCCACTATATTAGGTTTTCTAATTTTCTTCGAATCTAAATATTATGGTCTACCTTGTCAAAAGCTTTTGCAAAGTCTAAATAAACCACATCTGTTTCATTTCCGCTTTTCATATTCTTTTATATGTTCTCACGGAGGACTAACAGTTGGGTTTGTGTACTTTTTCCAGGTACAAAACCATGTTGTCCTATATTAAACAAATTATTTTTTATTAAATATTTCATAATATTTTTCTTCATTAACCCTTTCATGCCACTTTCATAACATGTGATGTTAGACTCACAGGCCTATAGTTACTTGCCTCTAGTCTTGATCCACTTTTGAAAGTAGGGGTAATATATGCAAATTTGTGCTCATCATAAATCTTGCCAGTATCGACACTTTGTCTTAATAATATTGCAAGTGGCTTTGCGATAGAATGAAGTACTTTCTTTAACAAAATAGCGGAGGGACAGCATCAGGACCTGCAGCAGCTCCATTTTTAATTTCATTAATAGGCTGCACATATCAGCTTCATTAATATCTATGTCAGCTAAATATTCTCTATTTTCGTCCCTTACTTCTATATCATTATCTTCATTATCAATTCTGGGGTGAATTCTCTCTTATATCGTTCTGCCAATATGTTGCATATTTCCTTTTTTTCATTCGGTAATCTCCCTTCCATTCTTAGAGGCCCTATTTCTATTCTTCTTTTATTCATCTTTTTTGCGTACGAGTATAATAGTTGGGGTTTTGCTTGATATTTACTAGGGTTTTTTTCTTCCAAGTCTCGTTTTTCATTTTCTTTTGATTGCATAATCTTTTGTTCTGCATTTTTCTATCTTACTTTTTTAGTTCTATAACTTTCCATGCATTTTTTTCTTTTGCAAGACCTTTTTTCCACTTCTGATTTTCTGGAACAAGATCCTTCTGTCTCTTGGTATGCATGACTGATGTTTACTTTTCTTCTTCAGTATATATTTTATCCACTATTTTGTTTCTCTAATATTTTATATATCTCCGTATTTACCCTTATGTCATCACTTACGAAAATGTTATCCCAATCTTTGTTTAATTCTTAATTTATTTCTGACCATTTTATATTTTTAACTGTAGAAGTTGTATTTTCCATATCCTTCCCACTTTTTTATTTCTTGCTTATCTCTGTTTTCACTTGCTTTGGAATGGACTGTTAATTCTACGACATTATGGTCTGAAATATTCGCATTATAAACTATTATTTCTTTAACATAATTCACCTCGTTCACAAATACTAGGTCTAAAGTATTTTCCTTTCTTGTTGGCAGGTGATTTATTTGTTGAATGTTGTATTCTAGTAGCCTATCTAATAGCTTTTTCGAATTGCCTCTTATCTTCTGCACTACTATTACTCTCTTTTTTATATGTATAAATACAACCACAATCTCCTATTCGTTCTTTCCAGTCTACGAAAGGAAAGTTTAAAGTCTCCAGATAGGAGAATAGTCCAGTCCACCTTGTGATTTCTACATATATCATCCAATTTTTCTATTATTATGTCAAACTTTTTAGTACTAGGGGGTCTATATTATTACTATGTTCATTAATATTTCAGATTCAAATTCTACCGCTATTAGTTCACATTCTGAGTTACTATATTTCTCATATATTTTTCCTTGTTTTTGTCTTTCCCATATATTGCGGTTCCCCCTTGATTCCTATTTTTTCTATCTGATCTATAAGTTTGGAACCCTTTTATTTGATCATCATTCCCAGTCTCTTGGGAATACCAGGTTTCACTTATATTCATTATATCTATTTCCTTTTTCATTTGGGTTAGTTCTTCTAAGTACTCTATTTTTCTTTTTGAGTTACTCATAACTAAACCCTGCGCATTCATCACTATGATGGTTTGCGTGTTTTCTCCTTCATTTAATATGGGTAATAATAAGGATTTTCCCATGTCTCTATCCTGTTCTGGTATGTTGTTCTTTTCTTCATTTCCAGAAATTCTGACATTAAAAAATCCAACTTTTCCATAATATTTGATCTTCCTTCATCATAATTATTCATTTTGTGTCTGAATCTGCAGTTTTCTCCATATCAGCAATATCCTCTTGCATCATAAATACAGTTTTTATCTCTTGAGTTGTATCTTGGAGCTGATGGTTGGAAATATTTTGGTGACCCACAATATCGCGGTGATGGCTTGGTTTTTTCTTTCACCTGATATTCTTTGTTCCTCTCTTTATTTGTTTTATTTCTTATTTTGGATTTTATTATTTGATTGATTATTTATTTGATTTTGATTCATGGCTACAGGGTGCATATATTTACCTTTTTTGTCGAACTTACATCCTTTTCCTTCTTCTAGGTTTTTGCATATTTTTTGGATGTAGATCTCTGCAATCATCCTCATAGCCGTCTAGGTATGCACATTTACCATATATTTCATAGTTGTGACATACCTTAGGATGTTTGTAGTAACATCTTTCTCCGAATCTGCAATTGCCTCTTTTCAAAAGGTTTGCAGACTTTGTCTTTCTTGTCTATTTTTTCCTCTTTCCCATCAATTGTTCAAATCTGGGTTGAGAATCTTTGCGGGATTTTCTTTTGTGTTGTCATGACGTAATTTATTTCTTCGTATGTACACTGCTTGATTGCCTCATATGTAGTATCAATGAGTATATCTGCATCCAATACTTTATCTTGTTCTTTGTTTCCATTCCTTATTTTTTTTCTGTCCATTTCAGTTTTTGTTTATTTCTCTTCCGTTTTCCTCTTCTTCTTCTTCCTTTTCCTCTTCTTCTTCATCCTCAATTATTTGTACATTTAATCTTGATTCAATAACATTGTCTATCCATGATAGACATGTTGAGCAAAATATTCTGGTATCTTTTCTCATATCTTGCATTACCTCAGCACATTGCGGATGCGTCGGAATGTTGCATACAGCACATTTTCTGATCAGGTTTTGTGGATTAACTATGCTATACCACACCTCACACAGTTTGCATGCATTTGGCATTCTTTTTCCTATGCATCAATTAGGATGTTCACAATGTTCACCTTATTCATTTTCTTTGTCGGAATATGTTGATTTATGTATATTTTCTTTATGAGTCTCTTGACCACTTGGATTTTATTTGGAACTTCTTCAATTATTTTCAAGATGTTTTCTGTTGGTTTGTTCCGGTTTGAAGGATCATATCCTTCTAATATATCTATGAATGCTTTTGTATCTTTTTGGTTAGGGCTGTTGCTGATTCTCATAGATGAGAAATGCTAGCTCCCTTCCTGCTACCATCATCGTATTGCGAATCGCTAAACACGCTAAATTTCGCCATTTCTTACCACAGTTGGAACTTACTGCCATCTTGATCTGATTTACAGTATTTCACTTGATAAACTAACTTAGTAGACGCTTTTATCCTACTATTTTTACGCTAACCTTATCACCGACAGTTCACGAACACTTCTAGATACTTCTCAAATTCTAGACGTATGTTAAACGCGTGATATCTGTTGATTAATCAGACTGTGCGCACGGGAACGTCTCACCAAGCAAAATGGCTACTGAGAGTGAGAGTGAGAGCGAGAGAGAGCGAGAGCGAGAGAGAGCGAGAGCAGAGAGAGAAAGTGAGAGCGAGAGTGAGAGAGAGAGAGAGAGCGAGAGTGAGAGAGAGGGAGAGAGTGAGAGAGAGAGCGAGTGAGAGAGAGTGAGAAAGAGAGAGACAGAAAGAGAGAGACAGCAAGAGAGAGAGAGAGAAAGAGATCGAGAGAGAGAGAGAGAAAGTGAGAGAGAGAGAGAGAAAGTGAGAGATCGAGAGAGTGAGAGAGAGAGAGAGAGGGAAAGTGAGAGAGAGAGAGAGAGAGTGAGAGAGAGAGAAGAGAGAGAGAGGAGAGAGTTTCAATTAGTTTTTTTTATAGCAAAATAGTTGATGGTAAGTAGAATAATTTTGATAAAAAATCAAATGGGAATAATGAGGAAATAATAAAGATATATGAGTCGAAATAGATCAGAATCATAGATAAAAATATTTGAAATAATGTCAATTCCATTTTTTCCAGGAATTTCCTGGTGGACTATTTTAAATTTTATTCCAATAACTTTATGTTTAATAAAATCAAGTGAGTAAAAAAAAAATAAGTATAATTCTAAAATTAATAAAAATGAAGGAAATTAAAATCAAAATTCAAAAAAAATATAAAAGAGACGTCCATAATAAAAACAGAATTATAATTCTTATATTGAGATGAAAACAGAAATAGAAATAATTCTAATAAAATAATATTCTAGAAATAAGTAATAATAATAATAATAATAATAATAATAATAATAATAATAATAATAATAATAATAATAATTGTGGTGATCAGTTGCTGGATGACGAACCTCCAAGTACCTGACCTTCAATTGGGTTGAATACCAGGTTGCCGGACGAAGCTCCTCTGTTGCCATAGGTTCCATTTACGTCGTTGTCGTTTATTCCTTCATTTCTTTCCATCATTGCTGAGTTTTGCTATTTAAACCCATAGCTGGACCCTACCCCATTCAGGGATAGGTACTCATACAGCTGCGTAGACTGAGTAGACTGGAGGAAAAAAAAAAAAAAATTATGGTAAAGATCCTTTCCAAGGAATCAACGCCGAGGAGAGCGGTCACCCATCCAACGACTGACCAGCCACTATGTTGCTTAACTTGACTTTAGTCTGTTGACGACCTACCCACTCCTCCACGGCTCCACATTCATCCTAGAACGGCACACATAGTAAGAAAAGTGGAGGGACTCCTAAGGAGGCAGGATGCAACCCGGAACCCCACACTATAAATACCACCCAGTCGAATTGGAGGACTGTGATAGAGCAAAAAAATAAATAAATAATAATAATAATAATACTTTTCGTCTCAGAAACATCATCCGGTTCACAAAGAACAAATCGTTGGGGACTCCATCATCCATTATTCACACAGAGTTCCATGATGAACCAAAGGGCTTCTTTCAGGAACGCTGATATAGTGCCATTGTTCTTCACAGCAGAGTCTCTCTCGTTGGACCTGAAGTCTGCGTCGCAATATAGAAAACCACAGGTGATGATTATTCGGTGATCGAAAGGGGGTTTTGTGGGGGTCGGGGGGGAGTTATAGGGGGTTAGTATAACGACTGTTTGTCATGCGATTTGGGCATACTGCAGCTTATGGAAACGAGTTAGATTAGCCACAAAGTACGAAGGTTAAATTGACGTCAATATTTCGGTAAAGCTAGCGAAAGTTTCATTAATTACTCCGGCTCAGGTAGACCTAAGCCTGAGAGACCCCACAACCGCCCCCCCCCCCCCCCCCCCCCCCCCCCCCCCACCTCCCTTGTAAAATTTCTAGGTCAGTAACTTCTAGATGTCTGGGAGCCCTGGTCTTCCCAGTACCTTCCGAACTTTGTGTAGTCATGCAGGGGGTGAGGGAGTTACTTCAAGGCCTCTCTCCATTTTGTCAGTAGAAGGGTGTTTGGGTCCGTGAGACTCCCCACCTCCGCGTGTTACCTTTATGTGAAAATATATATCAATGTTGTGTATATGAGTATTAGTGGATGATCATAATTCTAGTGCAATAGTTGTCATTCCAACTAATCTAAATACATTCAGGTATAAAATTATATCACTGAAAATAATTGCATTTTCACATATCCAGAGTGGGTTCATTTACATTCATATTGATTGTTTTCATTGTCCGTCTACTTAGCTTTTTTAAATTTTTTCCCAAGGCATATAAAAATGTGAAAAATATCTACAAATTTGTTACACAAACTTTGTCGTCTCTGATTTCTGAGTAGAATGCAGGATCTGGCATCCCATAGCCAAGTCCTATCCAAGACTGAGGTTTAGGACCTCTCAAAGCATTATTGATGATTTATTTTGTTTGTTCATAATACCTTGAAAATAATTCCTATTTTTCATTTTTATTTTTTCACAAACATTCGTTTGTAGGAGAAAAAAAGGGGGTAATAAGAAGAAGCATAGAATTACTAGAGTCAAAAGATAATCAACCCCTCTTTCCCCTATTTTTATGGCCTCCCAAAACTCATAAAGATGGGATTCCTCTACACCCCATGATATCTAGCAGGGACTCTTTCATGTATATAATATCCAAATGGCTTGCAGACCTGTTATCACCCTTTTTCTAGGAACATTCCCATCCTCCTACGTTAAACATAGCGAGGATTTTATACAAAAATTTAATAATTACAATTCATTATCTTGGTAAAATTAATTATGATTTATATATTTATTAAGACATCGCCTTCCTTAGCTTTTCCCCCGCCAAGTGATACCACGTTAATGTAATGATTACAAGTTATTTCATTTCAACAGACCAGAACCAATTTTCTTCCTAATTCCAATTCAAAATCATAGTTAACAAATTTAACAGTTGAAATATCCCAGCAAATAATATCAAATTGCTCAGCCTTGACGTCGAATCATTATTTACCAAAGTCCCGATCGTCGACGTGTTGTCCTCTCTAAAGAGGAAGTTACAACCATATGAAGAACATTTTCCTCTTGGAATTGACAAAACAATAAAACTAATCAACCTCTGTGTAACTAACAACATGTTCTCTCTTTCAACGGTAATTTTTATAAACACAAAAATTTGGTTGTAGCATGGGCAGTCCCCTATCCCCCCTTCTAGCAAACCTATACATGGAATATTTCGAAACAGAAATTTTGTCCTCTATCAAAACCCGCAAAATGGTCTGGCTTAGATACGTAGATGATATTTTTACTTACTGGGATGATAGCTGGTGAGATTTCAATTAATTTTTCAATCAACTAAATTCGCCAGTTCAGACTATAAGATTTAAAACAGAATGGGAAAACGGATGGAAATTGCTGTTCCCAGAAATACTAATCATAAGAGAGCAGTATAGATGTGCGTTCACAGTATACAGGAAACTCACTTTCGCTGTTGCATATATTCATTTCCTAAGTTACCACAATGTATCCGTAAATATCATAAATGGATACGTATATAAAAAAAATTCGTGACGATCCGCCAACTCCTAATGCAACTGCTTTACCCACCACCATCCATTATCGAGAAGGCTATAAATAAATGAATATACATTATACTATAGAGGTCCCACTCACAATAGACAAATAGACTTTAGCAAAAAATAAAAATTCCATACGATGAAAACATCCAAAAAGCCACGGAACACCTCAGCTCTAATAATCCTTAATATTTCCATTATCCCAAATCCATCGGGAGTTCGTTCATTAACGTATACCTAAATAAAAGAGGAAAAGAAGCATGAGTTTACAAATTACCGTGTAGCAGTTGTGATGAGATTTACGTGGGGAAACCGGTAGATCCATCTCGCAAAGATTAGCAAAACATAAAAGGTCAGTGTGATATGCATCAGAGAACTCGGGGATTTTCCTACATATTGGGACAAAGGCCATACTATGAACTAAGAGTGGGGCGGAGCTGACTTTCAAAAGTAGCTTTCCTTACAAAAAGAGAATGCTGGCATCTGCTTTCATCATTCAAACCATCAATATGAACCTGTCAGGAGAACATTGGAGATCGGACGATATTGACATACTAAATCCTAAGGCCGCTCCTCAAGCAGGTGTCCAAGAACATCCGACCACCGGAAGAGTCGCCAGACGGCATTAAGTTAATGAGGCCAGAAATCACCAGGGAATAGTTTAATTTCCACCCTTCCTGGGTCATCAACAGAGACTTATTGCCACACTATACATATGTTTTTGTATATATACTCTTGTAAGACATCCTAGGTCCATATTTTACCAGTGATCAAGGAGCACAGTAAATAAATGGTTGCAATGTTAAAATAGGGTTTTATTGGCCTTTTATCTTCATATGCATATATATATATATATATATATATATATATATATATATATATATATATATATATACACATATATATATATATATATATATATATATATATATATATATATATATATATATATATATATATGTGTATATATATATATATATATATAGTATATATATATATATATATATATATATATATATATATATATATATATATATATATGTATATATATGTAATTGTAAATATATATATATATATATATATATATATATATATATATACTATATATATATATATATATATATATATGCGTGTGTGTATATGTATAATTATTATCAAATGGAGGATTTATATGAAATATATTTTGAGACACTGACGCATGACTCCCACACACAAATAATTAGTTTAAATATTTTGGTTAAATTTCGATAAATTTATTTGAATTCAATCTGATGAAAAAACATCTAGACGTGGACACTTTCGGCTAATCGACGACTTCTGGAATATATATGTAAATAAAGAGCAGCTTTTCTTACCGAGGGAACACCTGAAAATATGGACTGAAACGCAATTTATTCAGCCACGCTCACCATTTACTGGGGCCATTTTCTCATGATTGCTCTGATCCCGTTTTATAGCTCGTGATTATTGAACACTCTGTTATAATTTGTCACAAATGACAGTGATTTTTCTCGTAGAGATAGGAAAGTCTCGTACTAGTTGAGAGTCAATGATTTTTTTGTGATTTCAGCAGCTTTCTCGTAAAGGTTGTTTTTCACTTTTTGAAATTTCTCGACACCAATTTTTCTCTCTAGATGGTTGCCGGTGCGTAGGAAGGCAAATACAAATGATAGGCATTATTTCCAAAGTCTACAACTTAGTCTTCATATCTCGATTTGTACCTTGCTTAACTCACTCTTCAGTACAAATGTTTTTTTTAATGCTCCGACACAAGAATTTTATTTTCAGCCATAAAAAAAAAAAAACAAAAAAAATTAAATTGGTGAACAATGACATTACCTTCAATAGAAATTGCTTATGAGACGAAATATGCCTGCATACCAAACAATAGAAAATGATACAAGTCAGAACTAAGATTAAAATTTCAATTGGAAGTAACGCTGTATAATGGCAGATCTAAAACATTCCATGGCTAGATATATTTTGATCTTGCAACTGCTAAACTGCTGATCCAATTTATCCGGCGGTCATTTTCACTTAAATGAGTAAATTTTGCATTGGATGTTTGCCCAGTTTTTTTTCAGAATACTAATGCTGCTTAATTTTTACTTCTAAATCCTTGCTTGAGTGGCCGATTATAAAACGAGGGCAAATGAAACATGGAATTTTAAATGTTATGTTGATGCTTTCCTTGGCCCATTTTTTATTAGCATTCCATTAAGTGTGTTAATTAGGTGAAAAAACTAGGTTGACCTAAAAAAAATTGAACTATGATTTATTGGTTTCAAAACTGCTAGAATAAGGCAAGCTGAGAATGTTCTTAGAAATATCTTTCTCCGTGTTACTTATGCTTGAAAACTTTTTGAGGGGTTGATGATAACATAATCTGTCCGTTTTTTCTTATGTATTCGATTTCTTGATCCAAAAGCTAGGGACTGACAATGCACAATGCTCATAAAAAAAACAAAAAAAAAATTGTTATATTTGGATGTTAAGATGGTGGCCTAAATAAAAATGGATATAAGTTAAGTTGTTGGTTGTTTCCTATAGATACTGAATTTACATTGATGTATTGAGACATTTTAAAAAAGGGAGGCAATTGCCTTTTTCTAATTCTAAAGTAAACTTAATTGATGGCACCTAGTTATTCAAATTAGAGAGCAAATCATTTACATCAAACCAGTAGGCAAAAACAGCTAAAATATTACCAAACATATCTATACCACTTTAAAGGATTATAAATATTAAGTAAATATCATTTTTTAAAAAAAATTCCTTATACAAGTTTGTGAGGATTTGTGATAAAGGGCTGCCCATTGTCATAACAAATATTTGTTGATAAAATAAACCATTGAATATAAACTTACAATAACAAATACACAACCATAGTGAGTGAAATAATATGACTTACAGGTAGAAGGTAATTCAATTGATGGATTAGTTCGTTACCTAAGGAGTACTCTAAATAAAACTCTATAGTGACTTTAGTAAAAAAGAGAACAAACATCAATACTAACGAATCTATCAGTAGCAAAATTGATTTTGTTTAATTTATCAACTAAATCTAGTGAATTAAAAAATATGTGAGAATCGGGAGATAGTTCCAAGCAATTTGGAGGACATGAGCTTGGTAATATATTTCGAAAGTGCTGATTGGTATAGGCCGCATAGGATTAATTTTTTTTTATCGGTTTTGGCTAATCCGTACAAGTAAGGTAATATGAAATTTTACTGACAACTGACCTGTTTGTTCTTCTTATGTTTAGGGATTTATTTCACTGTGCAATTGAAATTTCTTATGACCTGAAGAGGGGGATTTTTGTTTGTTTTTATAAGTTTTATCATCATCAGTATAAGACTTGCATGTGCGATCTGTAATCAGATTTATCTAAAAATTCGAGTGATCAGCTTTTGTGATGTGGACTGTATTGTCTTTGTCAAGCCTGGTCACTTATTAGCGATTTCAGACTCGAATGCCCTATAGGCTGGGTTTGCCGATCACTCTCCTATAGCCTCGGCGAGTGGGATCCCCCAGAGATAGAAATATCAGCTGATATCGACTCCATGACTACGTATTTACGTAGTCGTAGGAGCAAGACACCGATAATTTAAACCACGTCCAGTTAACGGTTTTTACAGGACAGCGAGTTCAAGAAGGCATGACGATTTTTGGCGATTTATTTGCGATTCAGTTATGAAATTATTCCGACTTACGTAACGGGATTGTACTGAGTCGTGAACATGGATACCACTTATATATATATATATATATATATATATATATATATATATATATATATATATATATATATATATATATATATATATATATATGTGCAGAAGCTATGTACTATGTCTGCCTCTAAGTAAATGGGGATGCAATCCATAACGATGTCAATTCCTCCTGTAGTTTTACAATATATATTCTTATAGCTTTCGACCATCAGCTGTGGTCTTGTTCACTGAAAGGTGATTGAGAAGACTCAGTGACACTTGAGGTCGTCTTCGTGACGATGTAAACTCCCCCTGCCAGGCTTCGTTCAATGGCAGGAATCAATGATATAATAAACGGATAAAAAATGCTTTTTTCATACTTCAGAATATCATGTTGAAAAACTATATAAATTTCCTGAATAAAACTTAAAATCAAAAATATTTATATAAAATACCAAATATATTTTCTTTCCAGTAGTATTCAGTGTATTTATTTATAAGCACTTTTAGCCTTTTTGTAAGGGGATCTTTGGTGTTTGAATTATTAAAATAGACAGCTATAAGTGTATTTCGAGGGTGCTAAGTGTTCACGGATGTTAGCGATTCGCAGGGGGGGTTGTGGTACGGATCCCCAAGAATCACATCCTTTGAGAATGAGAGCTGAAAACTTAGTTTTGCCTTTAATAAACAAGAAAATGACAATTTGTGGGATGAACATACCAAGTCACAGTTGATTGATCTTTAGTTGTAGATTCTTCTATAGAAGTCAAGGGGGAGCCAGAATATATATTGATTGTGGTGAAGTTGATGTAAATATACATGCCAGCATATAGAGACTGAAGAAGACCAAATCACCCCAAGTTTTGACATGGAATGTAGAAAGGAGGGCATTAGAGAAGAAAATATACCACTGCCTACTGCAATAGCTTATGAATCTCACATATTACTTACGTTCTGCAGAAAAGTGTTTCGTGAGAAATCGTCTTGTATTATTGATGAAGGTAATGACAAAAATGTGGATTTTTTTTTTTTCTTTACAGAAAAATAACTGGTGGGGGAAAACCAGTAACTGTGCAGAATGTCAAAGTACTTCCTCTCACTTGAGTCATCATCTCCGAAGCCAAATGCGAACTCCATACTGGAGAGAGCCCATATCCTCACACAGGAATATAACTTTGCATCATAAATAGATAATTACCTATGACGTTTTGGTATTTATTTTTTACTTGACAGTCTCTTATTGTGGTAGGAAGGACTTATAATTTCAAAGAGGGCTTGTTTACTTGAATGCTTGGTACTCTTTAAGTGTCCTTCCTGCGGCTGTCAAAGGTTGTTTAACCATTTGACTGACTCCTTCTCCTCCTTTTATTCTTCTAAACCTACGCGGTGCGAGTAACGACAGAGGAGGACAGAGTCGGAACCAGACTTTGCTGGTACCCGAACCTCAAGAAAAATTAAGCCTTTGTTAACCAAGAGGAGCGTATTCTTGGTTTCCCATTTATATTGAGGAGGTCTTCATCTTATGCATTGTTAAAAGATACTGGTGGTCCGGATCCCAGGCATTTCTCATCATTATGGATACAAGGAAATGATTCTGCATCGCCATCATCACAGTCTTCTTGCTTGGAGTGATACGGGGAGTCCCAAGCATATGTAGGGTGTAGTTATGTTTATGATAACTGTATTCAGGCTCTAAAGCCTTTGTGTTGCCTTTATATCAATAATCCTTCCTCCCTGCCATACTTCAATATTAATTAGTTTTTATTTGACAAGTTAAGCTGGAAGTGTTTTTCTTCTCCTTATTTCAGTGATTTGCCGTTAAACTCTTTCTTGTGGGGCACTTTGTACATTGATCATCATTACCGGATTGGTAAGAACTCTTAAACTGTTTAAATCTAACGTGTTTATTTCACTGGTTATAAATTTGACATAGTTTTATATATTTCATTGCATTGATAATTTAAGGCTAAAACACTTCTTTCAGGATATGATATTGGGTCCCAAAGACTCTAATAGGGTTTCCGTAGTCTGACGGTTTTTTCCTTCCAGAACGGATTGGTTATATTAGCACTCGTTTTACTCACAGCAGATAACTTGCATTAATGTTTATTGTTTCATAGTTTTTTTTATATAGTATACTTTAATTTTCTATATTGTTATTATTAAGATAGTAGTATTCTTCTATGAAATAAACTCCATACCCGATGTTCAGTAAAAACATTTATATCTTCAGTGTCATAATTTAAAACTGGTGTTTTTTTCATAACATCTTTATTGCGTGCAGACGAGGAAGAAGAGCTGATATTGAGCCAGGAAGATACCCTCAGATTTGGAAATCTTCAAATTACATTTACTGTAAAGATGTCATCTTGATTACTTGTAAGTTAATATACATAGTGTTCTGTTACATTAATAATTATAATTACACAATAGCATGTTCTTTGATAAATAAAATTTTGTTTTTATGAATTGTATAATTTTGTATTCCTGGTATTTTTCTTATTTATTTAAAACAAGAAAGTGATGTAAAAGCATCGCAATTTTCATTTACACTAACTTTTTACAGTAAATATTGGTTTATATACAAAATAATTACAGTTTAACTCGAGTTTAAAGAATTTTAGGATCCATCTGCAACAGTTTATTTTCACCTTTGAGAAAATTAAAGGTTTCTATTTCATTAAAGTTTTTCACTCTACTTATCCATATATAATAAAGATAGTTACATACCAATAAGATTGCTGTGTTTTTATCTTTGTTTTTTTACATAATCAAAG
The DNA here is from genome assembly GCF_015104395.2 of Macrobrachium nipponense. Classification (NCBI taxonomy): domain Eukaryota; kingdom Metazoa; phylum Arthropoda; class Malacostraca; order Decapoda; family Palaemonidae; genus Macrobrachium; species Macrobrachium nipponense. The sequence continues at coordinate 142,238,664 of NC_087202.1, read as the reverse complement.
TCAAACATTAAAAGTTTTAGCCAATCTCTGTTCATAATAGAGCACATTAATGTCAATTATTTTTGAACCACCTAAATACATTATACACCTTACTGCAAAAGTAAAAAATATGCATTTTATGTTCTGGTTCTTTATAAAAAATCACAATTTCCGTCTTTCCTTGTTTTCAAATAGCAAGTGTCATATTGTAGGCAACACCTCATGCACCTCTCTATATAAAAATTCCTTTTCCTTAACACTGTCATTGGGTTGGTAATGTTCTTCCCCCAAATCCCTTTCCCAACGCAACAAGTATAATTACTTTCAACAATGGCAGGAACTTTAACAAATAAAACAATATACAAAATTTTGCTTGTTACATTTGGAAAATTTAGATGTTCACAAACTAAACTTGTACTTTCCGTTGTCCTAGAATAGAACAGGGGAGAAACAAAGGGTACATCAACACTTGGTTCTGATTTAATTAAATAAGTCAATCTGATTGTTATAATACACATTCATAGTCCTTCCAAATAAGGCTTCTTTTAGATTTGTGGCTGCAAGTATGTTAGAAGCTTTATGTTAAACACTATATTCAAGCCAACTTCATATTTGGGTAAAAACAAAGTTGCCCTACGTATTGGCTGATATTTCCGTACGCACGTTTTGTTAAGTGCCAATGGGTTGGGATATTAACACCAGACGTTTGACAACAGCAGTGAATTTACAATAATAGTTTTTTGAAAAATTGTAAGGTATCTGTCTGACAGCATGTTTATTGTTCTCTCAAGCTTACCAATGACCAAGTCCCAGTTCTTTTGTACAGTACTCGTTTCTGGTTAACAGTAAAAAATTCCCAAAAAATTTTCAGTTTTCAGTTCTCTGCTCTTAACGATGGTATTAGCCACTCATGTTTGTCCACCCAGTTACCTATTCATGTGGCACTACTTTTATCTCTGTTCAATTTGGCACCTGTTGCTTTTTCAAAATCACTTATTACACTACAGACGTTTACCAATGAACTGATCAAGGGCAACAAAAACTGATGTGTCATCAGCAAATACTTGGAAGCACATTTCAATTCATTTGAAAGCTGAGGTGGTATAATGTTTTCATTCAGTTTAATTTTCAAATACAGAGTCTCCTGATAAATAACATATAGAGGCATGGAGAGAGGGATAACATTGCCTTACAGACCTCTCAATAGGAGAGGGACTACTAAAATGCCCATTGATACATAATCAACTTCTACAATTTTTATAAAAAAAGAAATTCTCACCCCACTCTACGTACAAGTTTGGTATTCCTAATTTACACATAATATTGAACAAAAAATTGTGGTAAACTGCATCAAAGGCCTTTGTCCAATCCAGTTTTACAACAGCTCCATTTAGTCTGTTTTCATTTACATAATTAGTTATATCACAGATGTTATTATTACAGTTGATGATGGATTTCTCTTTGACACTGCAGCACTGTTCTTCAGATATTAGTTTAGGAATAACATTTTTAAGCCAGTTTCCTAATATCTTGGATATTATTTTACCATCAACATTCAAAAGTGAAATAGGTCTCCAGTCACTTAATATCTGACCCTTAGTCCCCTTATAAGTAGTTTTATCAAATCAGTGTTTTGTGATGAAGTCAGGCGTCTACATTCAAGACCTTTCTTAACAACCATTAATAACTCATCTTTTATAATAGACCGAACTTCCTTATAGAATTCAGCCGGTATACCATCAATATCTGGTGCTTTCCCATTATTCAGGCTCTTAATAACATCCATTAACTCCTTCTCATTATCATTTGCATTTTTACCATGGCACAGTCATCTCCGGCATGTTTATTATTACATGATCCAGATACTCCTCCGGAAGATACATATCAACATTCATTTTCCCATAAAAACTTTGTAAAAGTCTGTAGCATCCTGTAATATGGTATCTGAATTATACAATACTTGTCCTCTGGTCCCTTGATATTAGATAATGTGTGGGCATTTTGTGTTCTTTTCTCTTCCCTTAGCAAATGACACGACAACCTTTAAGCTTCAACTTTGTCCCTAATTCTCGCCCTAATTTTCACCCCTTCGCAAATGCCATTTTTCAAACTCTCAGCCTTAGTTTGTATTCAAGTTATTGTTGCAAATTCCACCTTGTCCTCATTTGCTTCCATGTTTAATCCTTTTAACCTGTACTGCAAGAAATTTATTAGCACCATATTCTCGATGCTACCCTTTTAGCAAGCTTGATAAATAATGCTTTAATCTTAACCTTAAAATATTACCACCATTCTAGTATATCAGAGAAATTACACTTTTCTCTTTTTAAACTCTCCCATAAGGCCCTGAAGTTTTCTTTTACCTCATCATTTGCCAGTAAATTTACATTTAATTTCCATATGCCCATACCAGTTACAATAGTTTGAAATTTTATTTTGACAAAACCATGGTTAGGATATGAAAAGGATATGGCACCGTCTCACATAAATTAATATCTGAATATAGTTTTTTACATATAGTCTTTCAATGCGTGAAGCATAGTTCTCTTGTACATACGTGTATTCTTTGGTTAACATTTTTATTTGAGACATCCTTCAAACCAATTCCCATGCATAAATTAATAAATTTCCTAGACATTAATTTTGCATCCCTTGTGCATATATCCCCTGGCTTGTTACAGAGTTCAAATCTCCCCCACATATTACGTTGTCAACATATTCCCTAAATTATAAACCAGGTTGTCAAAAACTCTTCCCTTTCCGTTCTTTCTACTGGTACCTGATGGAGCAGACACATTCAATAAAACGAACATCTGTTCGCCAATGCTTACGCTCAAACTCAATACTCTACCTTCATCGTCTTCCTCTTGGTGAAATTACCTTTAAAGGTGACAATCGTTTAGTAATTAAAATTGCAACAACTCCTTTTAAACAAGATATATAATTTATAAAGATTTCACAATGTTTTTTTTAACCATTTAACTTATCAACATTTAACATTATGTTCTTATAACATTATTATATCTAATTTATAGTAATTAGCCATCACTATGAGTTTCCTCTGCTTGCTTTCTTCATTCAGACCATTAATATTAATTGTAGCAACAATCAGTGCCATGGTTCAGATCAAAATGTAAGCTACAAATGTGACCAATAAGGAAACTTATTAACCCTACACACTAACGTTATTGTACTATTTTCATCTTTTTCGCATTATCTGGCCTCCGGCCGTTCTTGTTCTTTTTCAACTTGAGTTTTCCTCCTTGCTTCATTTTGACTGCCGTTCATTTATCTCGGTTTGCTCACCAACGCTATTTCTAGGTATACCTTCCCCTTCGCTATCCAAAGGGTCATCATTAGATTCATCGTCTGAACAGTTACGCATTCTCGCTATCAGGACTGCACTCGAAAATATCATCCATAGAATGTTCAACTGTTGTCATTTTCCCCAAATTCACAACGGGTTTTAATGAACTTTTATCAACAGTGTTTTCAGCTACGACCTCTATCACCCTGAGTTCTTCTTGGCTTTGGCTTTGACCTAGCCTGTTATCCTCTTCGTCTACACCATGTTCATCTTCTTTGTCAATATTTCCGTTAACTGTATCAATTGCTTCAATTGTAACCACATTACCAATTCCTTGATTTGAACTCTGAGTCCCATCCGTTATTCATCCCTTCCTCATTTTCATGTTCCATTGCTTGTTCCTTCCCTTCTGATGCAATGCTGGAAATCTGAGGTGCTGAATACGTTGATTATGTCTATATCGTAGGTACAATCAACTACCATATGCTCATCCCTCCGACATGTATACAAGGTTTATTTTGGCTGCTGTAAATAAACAGAAGTGTGTCCTTGAATATTCATTCATGAAGGGATATTACACTTCAGTTTCATTCTTGCTGTCCTGATACCATTTAAAAGACCTCCTGCTTTACCTTGGATAAATCTATGCAACCTAATTCCATTACCCGACCAAACCTTCCAAAACATTTTTAGAATATATTGTTATCCATGTCGAAAGGAGCATACCGAATTGATACGTAAGTATATATCCTGCAAAAATTAATCACACGCACTGTCCTTCCAGTCTCTTAATTTGAATTCTTTCTTTTCGGAGCGAATAGCGATCACAGAAGGACTGAAACACTATATTGTTACTGAACTTCATAACAACCTTGTTTCCACTTAACTGCTGAAATCCGATGATGTCATTGTGATCAACCTTCAATACATCAAAAACTACATCACACACACACACATGCTGTATTCGGGGTTAAAAGAAAACTGTGATCCTTCAGAGTCCTGTCTCCGCACTGCTTTCAAAGAAACCATGCTTACGTCACCGATGCCGCTACAGTGGACGTCATAATCACGTGACCCTCTCAGGGCATGGTGGACCCCCGACCCCCCGGTCGTCACCAGAGGGTGGTCCACTTGGCAGATGTAAAATGCTAATAATCCTAAGTCTCTCAAAAGTAGCACCAACACTTTTTATCTCTAAAGTACGTAGTTACAGAATATTACATTCTGTTCAAGCAGATTCCTCTAGGTTACTTAGGGCGTCCAGAATTGAGAAATAAGGTGGAGTTCAAAAACGGCCTCGTCTGTTACGTTTCGGGTTCTTCTTCTTCCCTCTCTAGTTTCTTTGATAAATATTTTTTTTTTTTTATAAATTGTAAAATTTTGTATTCCTGGTATTATGCCAAGTACTTCACTTTATGAATTTTCAGTGTACCTTTACTAACTTAAATCATCTCAAACACTGGCATAAAAAATTCATACCGGAGAAAAAACCATTCACTTGCAATGAATGCCAAAAAAGTTTTGAACATTCCTCTCCTCTCCTGTCCAAATACCCATAGTCCCCATACTGGATAGAAGCAGCCATTCACGTAGCCGAAGGAGTTTTTCTCTATCCCATGTTCTCAGAAGGCACAAGGAAACTCATACTAGATAGTGATCATTTATTATGGCCTGGGTGTCCAAGGAGCCCTCTTCTATCTCAGAATGTTTAAGAACAAGGCGTGATCCGACCTCCAACTTACTCGGACGCACCGCAAAGTTTTCACCTCACGTGTAAGTTGTAAACATTATTTTTTTTTTGTTCCTAAACTTAACGTGAAGTGGTCGTCGTAATTGACATTCATACTTAGTACAGCTCATACTAACAACAAGAATTAAATGAAAGGATACAAATTAAACACGTTCATATATTTATTCTTATGTATAAGAGAAATCACAAATAGCTGAACTGAAACATAGCCTAATTCAGACCATCAAATATAAATTTATACATACTAAATCTAAGGTCAAATAGAGCCCTGTTTTCACCAACGAAAAATAACATGAAAATGTTATATTTAGTATAGATAATTCATCTGTATATTTAACATGCGCATTATATATTTTTTACATTTTTATTGAAATAAATAATTATAAATCTCCTATCCTCAAATTCCTGTAACTTTAACTCAACACGAAAAACTTTTTTTAAGATCTTTTGTGGCTTCTTCTTTTTTTTACTCGAACCCTCCTAACAAGAACAACAATAAAATAGTTTGTAGGTTTACTCCCTATGTAGAAAAAAAGACTTCTTCTGTAAATAGATGTATAATACTTCCAACTCTTGAAGGAAGATGCTGTTCATTTGATTGTCTGGAATATGTGGTAAAACAGATACTCTTTTATTTCTTTTCAGAAAAAATTGTGTCCAGATGTTTATTGCATTGTGGTATTTATTTTTAATGGGATGCTTATTTTAGAGTTGTTATGAAAAGTGCCATTCGGAACATGTTTTTCTAAGATTGTTTATTTTATTTCAGATTATTCCAAACAGAGGAAATTTTATCAGATCCTAACTAGGATTGAGTATCGTACATAGACCATCCTGTGAGAATGGAAGCTGAAAAATCGTCTTCATTGCTGTTAATCAAAGAAGAGAAGGAGAATCTGGAGGAGGATCTTACTGAAAACACAGTTAAGGCTCTTCGTTTGCAGACCCCTTCTTAGAAGTTAAGGCAGAACCAGAATTTTTGACAGTAATGAATTTCATGTGAACTGTTTCAGCCCAACCCATTAAGTACGAGGAGGACATCTCTCCAAGCTGTGATGATGAAAGTGGAAAGATGCTGTATTGCAGAAGAACATAGACATTTGGGAAGAAGCAACACAGAAGTGAAGCGATTAACTTTTGCTGGACTGCAAAAGGACATTTTCATGCATAAGACGCCTGAAGTCCCACATGAGAACTCATACAGAAGAGAAACCATATACTTGCTCTATACGTCAAAGATAGTTTTCTAATTCAAGTTATTTCAATACACGCGAGAACTCATACAAGAAAAAAACCACATACTTGCTCTATATATATCAAAGAAGTTGTTCTCGTCATTGGTCTCTCAAAATACACATGAAAAATCATACATGAGAGACACAATATATTTGCTCTATATGTCAAAGAAGTTTTCTCATGAAATTAATCTCAAAAGTCACGAGAATTCACACTAGACAGAAACTGTATAATTGATCTCTGTCCAAGAAGTTTTATTACATGCTCTTATTTAAATTGACTTGATTCCTGTTTGTCCTCAAATCTTGTAACTCCGTTTCGACATGTTCCCCTTCGTCGGTGGACTTGAAGGTTTGCTAGTTGCTCAATCCCAGTGACAATACAACCTTACATAACCAGTAGGTCAGGCAGTGACCTTTAGTGACCTCTCCAAGTACCTCAGGATTTGTGTGAACTCTTCTATATAACCGTCGCCCCCTTCCTCTCATCGCCCCCCCCCCTCCCTCGCCCCAGCACACGTTCAGGTGTGTTAATTAAGCTGCGTCCTCCCGCTCCCTTCTTCCTTCCATCCCCTTCCCCATAAGCTTCCCCCTCCCGCTACCAAAGCTGTTTTGTCCCCCTACCCTCTTCCCTTTTCCCTCTTCCATCCCCCTACCCATCTTACAAGAAATATATAATGTAGTGGAACCTTGTTTTCATAATCCGTTCTGAGATTGTAAGGGAAAACCGAAAAAATAAATTCCCATAAGGAATAATAATAAACAATTAATGAGTTCCAGATCCCCAAAATAATATATGCATATATATATACATACATATATATATATATATATATAGATATATATATATATATATATATATTATATGAATATATATATATATATATATATATTATATATATATATATATATATATATATATATGCTTAAAAATCACAGTAGATGCACGTGACTTCATAAATAAGCGAATACCACGGGAAAATGATAGTCAGAAATCCAAGCGCTTTCGTCTTTATTGAGACATCGTCAAGGAGCTACTAAAGTACAATTGGAGAGGAAGGCCTCAGATACAAACAAGATCAGGAATACCAGATGGTCAATTATCAAAAGGGTGGTAAAAATTAAAAGGGATAATCCAGGATTATCGTATCACACGGTCACAAACTTAAACAGATTCTGACCCTAACCGAAATTACAAAGTATCTTTACAGTCCAAAAAACATGTAAAAACTGAATATATTAATTTTGTTGCTTATATTTATCTACAACTTTTTTCATTACGAAAGCATCAAGTTTAAATAAACCAAGACTTAAATTTAGAACATTTCTATTATTTGATTTGATAAAACAAGATTCAATTATATTCCTTTTAACTGTGTCATTACATGGGACTAAGGCTCTCGCTTGACTCAGTTAATAGGATGGTCTAAATCTCTCATATGTACATATAATGCATTCGATATTTGCCCAGTTCTCACAGAATATTGATGGTTGCTTGAGACGCTGTGAAAGAGATTTGCCGGTCTGTCCGTAATAGACTTTATCACACTTTTTGTTTGCAAGGAATTTCATATATGCAGCCTGGAAGATCTTTAGGAGAATTTTTGATTACTAAACTCTTGACATTAATATTACTGAAAACAACATTTATGTTAAAAAGCTTTAAAATTCTAGGAATATCTAAAAACTTTTCATCATAAAGGTAATTTTAGATGTTATGCTTACTAAATTCAAGTTTGTCATTAGTTGAATAAAATGTTTTTCTAGCTCTTTTCCATGCCACATCTACAAAAGTCCTTGGGTATTTAAGTTTCAATGCAATATCATAAATAGTTTTAATTTCAGCGTCAATAAACTGCGGGCTACAGACACGTAAAGCCCTTAGGAACATCCCAGAAAAAACAGAGAATTTAACATTTTGATGGTGATTGGAGTAGTATGAACAAAAGAGGCAATATTAGTTGATTTTCGAAATACTGAAAAGGTGAAATTTCTATCATTTCTATGGACAGTTACATCAAGAAAATTCAAATTCAAATTTCTTTCTTTCTCTACAGTAAATTTTATAGAAGGGACTAAATTATTGAGATTATTAAGGAATTCCTGGAGGTTTTGTGAACTGGCCAAATACAGAAGATGTCATCCACGTACCTAAACCAAATAACTTTTTGGGCAAAAATTCTTGGTAAGAGTTTTTTGTCCTCAAAAAATTCCATGTAAATATTGCTAAGGACAGGAGATAAGGGATTACCCATAGCCATGCCAAACTTTGTTTTGTACACAAAAAATTCCCCATTGAAACAAAATTTACTATCTTTGATACATAACCTTATGAGACTAATGAGATTTGCTACACTTAAGGGAATGTCATGACGCTCTAATTCCTCTTCCAAATATTCAAGTAAGTCATCTACAGGCACTTTGTAAATAAAGAGACAACATCAAAACTAACCATATTAAAATCATAATTCAAATTTAAACTATTCAATTTGTTTATAAAATCAACATTGTTTTTTTTTTTTAACATTCGTGTTAGAAATATTTCCTACCAAAGGAGTAAGAATTTTTACAAGCCATTTAGATAAATTATACGTAACTGAGCCCACTGAACTAATGATTGGTCTGATAGGGTTATTGATTTTATGTGTCTTGACTAAACCATACATGTAAGGTAGGGAGGCGCATCGCGGTGTGTAAACTGTTTAATTAAATGGTCCAAGCCCTTCAAAATGGATTTAATTTGTTTATTAAAATGGGAGTTAACTGTCTGTGTAGGGTCAGACCTCAGTTTCGTATAAGTATCAGTGTCATTTAGCAATGTCATTATTTTACTTATATAGTCACTTTTTATTCATTTTATTACCACTGCATAGCTTTATCTGCTTTTTGTCACCTTCACTGTTTCGTCTTCTTTAATTTTCTTAAAAGCCTGGAGAAATCTCACGGGTACATTAGGGGGAGAAGGTTTACCTTTCATTAGCACCTATTTACAATACCTTTACAAATATTGATATCATCAGGGCATAGGTTTTTGATTCAATTTTTCTAAATAACAAAAGGATTTTGAGATGTCGACACAGTCCAGGTTACCATTAAATAGGCCTTCCTCTCCAATTGTACTTTAGTAGCTCCTTGACGATGTCTGAATAAAGACGAAAGCGCTTGGATTTCTGACTATCATTTTCCCGTGGTATTCGCTTATATATATATATATATGCATGTATGTATGTTAGTGTGTATATATGTGTGTATAGTATGTATATATATATAATATATATATATATATATATATATATATATATATATATATATATATATATATATACATTATAGGGAGTAACCGTTCTTCATTTAGAAAACAATGAAAAATAAATGTAAATGACTAATGAAATGAGTAAATGAACATTTAACATCACTCTTACCTTTATGGAAGACACTTGTTAGCGTACAGAAGACGCGGAGAGAAGGGAGAGGGAGGGCGAAGAGGGTTTTTTTGTTTGGAAGGGGGGAATCTCCCTCCAGAAGGACTTCAGCTATTAAGGACTTATCTGGTGTTATTCTCTTCTATTTTTACTGCACTAGGACCAGCTTGAGAATTACTGGACCCCTGTCGCACAACAAAACCTGTCCATAAACATTTGCTTCTGGCGTTTCTTTAAAGTGTTTGCCTAAGTTAAGCATGTCATTGTCCTTTCACATGTTGGAGACACAGCTTACAATTTCTTTGTTTGGATGATAATTCTCCACAAATTGTTTACATCACTCCTTCTTTGCAAAACAGTGTCCTTAATCCCTGAAGTAGGCACATTATGTATGCTCATTCCTTTTTTTAATGTTTCAAACCAGCCTTTACAGGCCTCAAATTCAGTAACATCAGCGCTTGTGTTGTAGACTTTTTATCACTGAGATTGGTAGGCAACTTCCTCCAACAGTTTGCTATGAATTCTTTCTAAATTCTATAGTGTTTCTCGCCATTTTTACTGAAGAGCTAACACTTTGGAACTTTCTTTGTCCCTATGAGGGGTTATATAGCAATTGCACTCGAATAAAATAAGCACAAAAAGCATAAAAACAATGGACACAAAAGCAGAAAGGGTCAGATGGGAAGCTTTGTTGGGGGGTGCTCGATACGAGGCCCAGTCCACTCGCTAGGCCCCGGATGCATATTTCCCGAGTCTGGAAGAGTTTAGGGATGGGGAAAATTATGACCAATCAAAGCGCGTGAAGCGATCCATGACGTCACAAGCCACGCCTTTTAGCTCTCTCCTCAGTCCTATATCCATTGCTGTCGCATCACGATGCCGAAGAAATACTTTCTTCTCATTTTCACAGCTTACGGCTTGTATAACAATATACATTTTAGTCAGATATATCTAAACATAATGCCAACACTAATTTAACAGCAATATATTCTTCAAATTAGATACACCGTGAAATATATTATGCGTTATTGGCTTCTCCCTCTTGGTGAATAATATTCTCACATCGCGAATTTCTAAATCATATACTTGAAAATGCATGTTTAAAGCATTTATAAAGGAAAGGGTGCGATAACTCAATGGATGAATCAAACAACATACAAGATGGTAAAAATGATGGTATCTGACCTGTTTGTAGGGGAAAATAGAGAGAGGGAGTAGGCTTACAATAAGGATTTCTATTGACATGACATATGCTATTTCGTAGTATGCACATTACTGTGCATTGTATAAAAGCAATATACTGGTCATAACTAGGCCATGAACAGGAATCAGACTGATATAGTCCTACTATTTACATGGACACAGTTTCAGCTTCATTCATTAAAAATTATTTCAAGAGTTGGTGTGCCCTTAAGGAAACTACGGTATTGTTGTTTTTGGTGATCTAAGTTAGCCTAATGTAACCAAAATATAGTTACATGACAAACTCATCCTCCGTCAGTAGCTAATCTGAATACGGTTGTTTTTCAAGGTGTACTTGATAAACTGTAGTAACAAATTGCCTTTTTGAGGTGGATTCCGTTTTCATAAAACCTTCCAGATGTTTTTACCTGATTGGTCCTTGTCATTCATTGTGTACAACTATATAAAAAAATTTCTTTTAAATTTTTTGCTTTTGATTTTTTACTTTCCGTACATTGTGTACAAACAACTAAAAAGTGATAAACAAATTCAGCATTGAATATTTTTTAGCAAGCCCTTACGGGATTTTTGCTTAAAATTATTGTGTACAAAAAAAAGAAAACACTGATTATTTAATCTATTTAATATTCTTAGCAAACCTTTCGTACTTGTCATTCATTTTGTGCAAAGAATCAAAATGAGTATTTCATTTGTGTGTTAATACTTTTAGCAATTATAGGAGTACAGAATACTACCTATTTACGGAGTTTCAGTAGACTTTTTACGAAGCTGAACTAGAGCAGAATTAAAGCTAGGGATAACGGTAGTATATAAGTATATGAGCTAGGGATAACGGTAGTATAAGAGCTAGGGATAACGGTATATGAGCTAGGGATAACGGTAGTATATGAGTATACGACTATTTTCATCCAAGCTCACACCTAATGGCAAATGTATGCCCTTTAATTAAGTGCATGATCTTTTTTTACATAGATTTTTGGCATTATGCTAAGCACTGGGGCAACTAAGGCCATTCAGCGCTGAAACGGATATTGACAGTAAAAGGTTTGAAAGATGTTACAGGAGGAAAACCTCAAAGCAGTTGCACTATGAAGCAACTGTTGGGAGAGGGTGGACAATAAGATGAAGATAGAGAATATGAACGGAGTGTAACAGTAAAATGAATGAAATTAGTTGCAGCTAGGCGCCGAAGGGACGCTAAAAAGAACCTTCAGTAATGCCTACATTTCACAAATGAGGTGTACTGTCGGCATTATCCCACTAGGGGTACGTAAATTTGTCATCAAAACTGTATCCTCCACATTTCTTTTAACGCATAAGGCAATTGTTATTTTAGTTCTGTAAATAATACCTTTTTATAGCCTGAAACAACAGGCAGTAACACCTGAAAAACGTTCCATGTTCCATGCTTTTAAAACCGTCACTTTCAAAGTCCAAGATTCTTGATGGGAGTCGAAGTGCTGCGAGTTCTTAGCCTCCTGTCTGTAGTCTGCAGTGCTAATTACAGGTCATATACCTTCATTTTTACCATACCATCAATTTTACAATCTTGTATATTTTTTATTCATCCAATGGTGTATCGCCAAATCTTTCTCTAAATGGCTTTTTAAACACACAGTTAAGTATATCTAATTTTAGCAACAGCAACTTGCCATGAAAATATTATTTATGCAGTAAATATCGACTTTGTGAGCAGGAATTAAAGAGGGACTGAGCACTATTACCAACAGGGAGAAGCCAATAACGCATAATATATTTTCAAGGTGTATCTCATTTGAAGGATATATTGTTTCGTCGAATAGGTGTTGCATTTTGTTTCGATATATCTGACTAAAATGTATAGGTCATACAAGCCGTAAATTGTGAAATGGGGAAAGTGAATCTTCGGCATTGTGACTGGCAGTAATGACTATGAGACCGAGTGTAGCTAAAAGGCGTGGCTTGTGACGTCAAGGATGAGCTCCATGCGCTTTGATTGGTCCTAATTTTCCCCATCCCTAAATTCTTCCAAACCTGGGAAATATGCGCCCCTGATGGAGCGTTTCCGAGTGCACGAAAACTGAGGAAACATATAATAACCAAGACAAAATTTTGCAGAAAGTAAGTCTACGAAAACTGAAACGTACAAAAAGAGAGGCGTATAAAAACCAAGTTTTGACAGCATTTTATTTCTTGAAAGCTGAATACATAATTTCAAGTTAATTTAAAAAGTTTTAGTTGACTGGATTAAGGATAAGTTTAAGGACAATGCCAATTTTCGTATATGGGCCTAGCCATACCTAAGTTTACACCAAAGACCTAAGAATTAGATATAAGGCTACAGACATTTTATTTTTTTATTTTTTTAGCCTGTATGCTTATTATTGTCTTAACACTGTAGGCTATCATGTGCATACCTTAAAAGGGAATTAAATAATTAGACTGATTAGACAATAACCTAACCTAGGTGATAGGCTAGCCTAGCTATAGTAGACATAAACAGTTAATCAGGACTAGACTATAACCTATACTGGGTGACAGCCTAACTATAAAGTTTCATTGAAAACGAAACCCACAAAATCACTGTGTAACTTGTTTACTACTTCTAAGTATTTAATTTAAATTATAATTTTACTCCCACACTCGAGGACTTTCAGGCCCTATCTTTGGCCCATTTTCAAGAGATGTTTAGGTTGTCAGCCTAGGTCAAGGCTAGCAGTCTTCTGGAAACTTCGTTTTTCGTTGAGCTGTCATTTATGTGATGGCTGTTCTGGTTTCCTCCTTGAGAGTTGGCTAATCCCCTCTTGTCGCTCTGATCATCCTGGAGCTTGAATGGTCAATGGGATTAACCCTTGTGGTAAGGGAGTGGTCACCAAAAGTCTGTTGGCAGAAAACCTAATCTCCAGGTCAACAGTGTCAATCTTAGCTTCTTTTAATATCAAGCTCGGCTTATGGGATTTTCTGAGGTAAAACCTTTGTTTCCTTCTATTACTTTAATCTCTCTGATGAGTGCTCCTTCTACTACCCTCCTGGTGGCTAATTGTATTGCTTTTGATGTATATAAGCCTATACTGTTTATAAAATCTATCCTATGGTCATTTTCCCAACAATGCCTAGCTATAGCACTCCCCTGAGAATTAAACTGTACTGCCTTCTATGTTCTTGGATTCTAGTCCTTATTCCCCTACCTGATTCCCCCACATATTTGTCTCCACAATTGTTGCAATTGATTATGCATTATCCCCGCTACATCATCGTATTACTGTCTTCTCTTCCCATTTATTTTTACATACTTGTTTTTTACAGTATTATCAAAGGTATACACAAATTTATATTTACTTTCTTTCATTTTTGAAATTATTTGTTTCATGATAAAACAACCGTATGTTGTTAATCTAGTTTTCACCATTTTAAAGGAAATTTGTCCGTATACTATATATCCAAACGTTATGGCATTATTATGTTATGCTTAAGCTATAGCATAAAATGTAAGGTAAAAGTACAGAGCGCAGTCTTGTTATTTTTCTTGATTATTACGATAGTTGCAGTTTAATCTAATTTCTTCGACCATATCTCAGTTATTAAACACCTCAGCACAGTTGTCAGAAAAAAGCACAGTCTTTGTTGTCACATGATTATTATCAATGTAATGGTTAACACAACTCATTATCTCGGATGACCGTTACTGTCCCGTAACCTCGTCCCACAGGTCATGGTCGATTTACGTGTTTTTACGATAAAACGCGCAAGTTGTATGTCCACGATTTTCCTATAAAAGCAACACTAGGGTGTCGGTAGTGTTTGTTACAGATCGAGACAACATCCTTAAGATCATCTCTGTCCTGAACTACTAAAGCTATCAAGTGCAGCTCTAGCTTGTGTTGCAAGCACTTTATTATGTGCATCCAATTTCCGCTGCATTTCATCAAACTGAGCCTTTTCACAACTCATTTTATTGTGTTGTATTTTGCAATATGTGATGTCAGTAAATCAAAGGTATTGCATATATCAACAACTGAAGGCATAAAACCAACATTAAACTCGGTCCTAAATACGTTACTATAATAATTAAAGAAATGTGTTACATTTGGATGTTCATCTTTAATAAACTTCACATACATATACAGCTTCACAACCCCAAGATTCGATTCCATGTAGGGCACGAGGCTAAAAGATTTCGTGGGAGGATGAGATGTCATTGGTCGGTAGCTTCTTAATGTGTTCACACACTAAATATGAAAAAGAGTAAAGAATAATAAATAAACGAGAAAGATAAATAAAATTAAGAAATGAGTAAGAAAAATAGAACTTTCTTAATCAGTAATTTGTTTGTGTACTTAACTTTCCTCAGCAGGTATACTGAGACGTTTTACTGGCACCGGCACCATTCATTTCTGCAAAAAACGACGTCTGGCCATTGTCTTCCATGCCCCAATAGTCTTTAAACAATGCCTGTATCATGGACATAGTAGCTTTCTCAAAACACCCATCAGCACTAGCAGGTTCCAATTTTACGTGCTTATACTTCTTAAAGTTAAGGAGTCTATCAGCAAGCATAAATCTTACCTTCATTACATAATTTTTTTTAGCGATAATTATTTTCCCAGCTCAACAATAACTTCTCTTGTATCGCTATTAATAGATTCACCTTCACTAATAACCATCTCTTTTTTTATCATTATTATTAACACTATCAGCCCTAGTAATTAAAATATTTAATTGCTACGAAAATACTCGTAAAAGTGAAAACAATAACAAAGCATGATAGAATAGAAAAAGTTGGGACACACAGAAAGAACGGGATGAAGTCTGTGTCCTGTCATACAAGATGAGAGCAGCGTCAAGCCAAGTTAGCCAATAGAAACGCGAGCCCAGTCTGTGAGCATTTTCATTGGTCGCTGAGATTGAGCGGGAGATAGGAGAGAGAGACGACGAATGCTCCATTCCCCCATACCCCTGGAAAGCATCACCCCTGTTGTAAAGGGACGGTGGAGAAGCGCCCTAGTGCAAGCGAGTCTCTCATCAGAAGTTTCAATGTCGCATAAGGGTGGAAAAGTACTCGTGTTTAATGGCATATTAGACCATACTGTTTCAAGCCTAAGTTCCCATATGAAGTACTGACGGGTAGAGGAAAGCTTGAGGAAAAATGTTGTACTGCTACTCTATTTTAGCTGCGGTGGCGCTTGCGCCCTTGCTCCGCTGGGCGCCTCATATATGGATGATAACAAGACGGGGGAAAGAAACAAAATAATGCAACTGTGTGACATTGAAGTTATGTTGTCGGATTATGGAATAGTAGTAGCATGTAACAGTGCATGTACATTTCCCTTGATTAATCTATGGATACCCTAAATCGTAGTTCTCTGGTGTTAGTACATAGGATTCATTTCTTTGAAGAATCTTTATGCTACTTCTGTAGCTATGCGTTGTTAGAGAAGCTCTGTAATCTTGGCCTGAATATTAATCAACTAATAGCACAGTGCTACGTCACAGCATCTGTAATGAGTGGCAAAATCATTGGAGTACAAGCACAAAATCCAAGAAACTGTGAAGAATCCATGCTTGTAAATAAGAAATTTACTACGATATGACTATTCAGTGTGCAAAAAATGCATTCTTTTCTATTGTCTGTCTATGTAAATAAAATATTTGCTACCCTTATTTTACACTTTCTTTCTCTTTGTATGAATAGTGTCATCATCGGAAACCTTTGAGATGCAAGTAATTTTTTTTCTCCGCAGAAGCAGTAGATCTATTCGCATATCTGTCCCGAATTATCATAGCAGGGTAGTACAGCAGCAACTCGGGAAAGAGTGTGATTTGCCAGGAAATAATTGAAGAGTATGAAGAGAAATTCATAATATAGTAATCTACTGCAGGGTGAATGAACATCCATTAGAGAAGTACTCGTCTATAGGAGAAGATCAGGGTTAGTAAATAATTATTGAAACCCCTTTGAATTTATAGATCGAGGGACGACTGACATGGGACTGTTATACATTCTCGATGACTGCTTTCTAGAAGCGAGGAGTGATAATAAACACATCACAGACGCGTTTACTGCTGGACAGCATTCGTCAATGTCAGTCATGTTCATAACGCAGAATGTATTCCATTCGTGTAAATTCAGTAGAAACATCAGTCTCAACTGCTCCCATCACATTCTAATGTAGAATAGAGACATGGTTCAAATTGAAACTTTGGTTCATCAGTTATTCGGACGTCAGAAGGGTGGCAAATTCTCCGAGATATATAAGAAGGCATTATCTCGTATCCAGTAATACAGTTATCTACTGGTTCACCTCACAGCTAGCGCACCTACTGATAGCTTACAGCTCAGGACTAATATGACTGTGTAACCGAATATCAAATTATCTATCAACAGTGGGGGTGACTGAGGAAGAATATATGATGTGTTGAATACCCCGGCAGTTTTAGCAGCATAAATACATTATTCAGAGATGTGAGGAAGGTTGAGAAGAATATAATTGAGATGATGTCAAAAATGTCCTACAGAGTCAACCCTCTTATACTTGACATAAAGTCACTGAAGAAATTCCGAAGAAGAAAGGTCGTATCTCCGAAACATCGTGTCGCCGTTAGCAGTGATCTGACTGACATGTCTAAACTGGCTCCTTATAACGAAGATAATAAATATCCTTTAATAGTCATAGGTCAGTTTTCGAGGTATTTACAGGTTATTCCTCTAAAGAAAAAGATGGGAAATACTATGCAATGGACGTTAAAGAAGGTTCCTGAATCAGAAGCTTTTTTCATGGGATAGCATATCACGTTTGAATACTGGTAAATGTAAGGACGCATTTGTCAACGGAATAAGTAACACTTTTCAGATCCGTATCCATATTTTTTGAATGAGGAAGTTGGTGGAATCTTGTCCAATATTTCACTATCTCAATCATATATAAAACTTTTAAAGAAAATTAAACCCAGTGCGATGACTGCTATGACGGAGTGGATTTTTTAATATCGATTATGATGGGACATTTGGTAAATTAGAGCATTCACAGCTAATACCTTCCAGGACGCTGCAAGGTGGGAAACGAGTTTCATGGCGACTCCTAAATCGGTTGGTAGACATGTCTACTTCCCCTTGTTCCTTGAATCTAGCAAGTATTGACATGTATTTACTAGATTCGGTGGACTTGAGAATTAAGTTAGAAATGGCTAATAACAGCTGGATTTTGGGTATAGATATAAATGAAGAGTTGAACCATTTGGATGTGGAGAAGGCAAAAATTATGGATTAATAGGGTTACCCCACACTATAACGCCATGTCCACTTTGAATGAGGCTTTATCAGTTTAAAACATATATCATCGGAACGAATAAAGCATCTATATTAATCGATCAGGCATTTTGAACGTGTATTCCCGAGAAGTTAACAGTCGCCTTGGTTGATATGAAGAATTTTTCGGGAAAATATGCTAGGAATGGGTTATATTTCGAACACTGCGAGTTAAGTAAGTATACGTATCAATATTAACAGGAACATTATATATGATATTCAAAGTTCATTCCCCGGGAGAATACGCAATTATCATATGAAAAGCAATCGGGGCCAGGCATGAAAACATGATCCCTTACAATGCTTTTAAAAGGGGGAGACATGTTTTCATTTTTAGTTTCACGACCGAGGATATGGAGGATTCGCTACCGGTCGAAATTTCCGCTAGTATGAGGATAACGATTAGATTGGCAGGGCCAGTGCTAAAGCCTCACATAATGTTTTTTGGGGATACGGAAGGTATTTTATCAATCGATTAAGCTAGGATAAATCAGTGTGACATTAGAGGGTGAAATGGATGGATACTAGAGAATTAGAAATGTCTTTAAAAGGCACGTTAGGGCCGTTAATTAGATATTTAGGAATATTCGCCTCAGCTGATGTAGGAGGATTTATATTACCGTTAATAGTAGAAATAAACCTTTAGTCTTTACATCTAACACTTTAGAGTCCTCTTTGGGTATGTTTCTACGTGGGAAAACGTAACACAGAAATTTGATTATCTTCTTTGACAGCTAATAAGGAATATACTGTCGGGAATGAAAGAGGTTTTATCAGTACACCATTTACACAGGACGTGATCAGTGAGCAACGAGATACTATTTCAAATATTCCAAAGAAATGACGAAATGTTTTCAGATTGGAAGTCGGGTGTGATAAGAAGAGTCATAACTGATAACGAATGTTTAAAGCAGAGGGGATAGACGCTCCGACGATAGATGACACCCTCTGTACCTATTCTTCTCGTTTCGACCGGGTTAACTGTCAGCTCTGGTGTGAAAGGTAAAATACACCTGGATTGTTCTAGTGCACATATCAGCATTGTTCCCATACTTCATATATCCTTTGTGAATATTCTTCTAATAGTCTATCATTCCGAAATTGACATTCTTCAAATTTCTGTTCCAGCGTGTTAGTTATCAACCGTACTGTAACATTGGGTAGGTTAGGTTGGGCTAGGTTAGGTTGGGTTAGATTAGGTTAAGGGACTTAGAATTTTTTCACTACATATTCATATTTGTGCAGAAATGTTTTTTTTTCATCCGTAGAGTATATCTTGAGCCAAAATGGGGGTCGGATGTTGAGGTTGAGCCGAAATGGGGTCTTTTTCCCTACTCATATTTAACTATGTATGTATTGTATCCATTTGTAGACTCCACACACTATAAAGGAAACGGTGGTTCCGAGTGTGTAGTGGCTTTTCGATATAATAACCACCAATTTAACTACCACTTTCAGCAGAGATTAGTATAACCATTAAAATGCATAAATCAAAATGTAGAAATAAAATAACAATATAATAACACAATAAACATTAAGGTTCTGATTTGCTGTAGCAGTACACAATAATCAATTTGTAAGCATTTTTCGGGCGTAGTTTGATATCACAGAAGTTTTCCGGATAACTGAAGTGGATACGTAGTTGGGCTCCTGCTGTAAACTGGCGTATGTTTGTGGCGACGAGACTAGTTTCAGCGTTCTATTAATGGCGGTCATCAACTGCTGTCAACATTCACACATGTCCGTACAGCCCCTATGGTGATTTGAAGCAGCTGTCTTGAATATCATCCAAGTGTCCAACTTACAACAAATGGGATGCAGACTTGCATCAATTAAGACACCAACGTCGGTAGGGGAAATGGTGCACTACCTCTGTGTGGCTAAAGAAACACATGAATTAGCAATTTAAAAAAAAGGATTCAACACATTACTCTAAAGTCAACACCAAACATATACATCGGTAGGAAAAAGGAAAGTATCGATCCTGAAACCTGAAAAAAAATAAAATTTACTAATTAATACCACCATTACACAAACAAACTAATATCAAAAACTGAATTGTCACACAATGAAAACTTGCAGTCTACCCAACAGAGAAGACCAAACCAAAATAAACCAGAACTCACACTGGTACACAAAATAGTTATCACCAGAGACAATGAATGTCTCCAATTCAGCCAATAACAGTGAATCTACACAAAACAGACCCTCCCATATCGGCCTACTTGTTATGACCGCTCGTATTTAGGTCACTACAGGTTATCCCTTGGGTCAAAAGACAAAAACCTTAAATTCCAAACTAAGAAGACTACCTAGGAGCTAATAAACCAAACTCCAAGCTAAATACACATCATACTCATCCTCACATCTCTTTAATGTACAACTTACTACAAAAAAAAAAAAAAAAAAATCCATGCAAAAAACCCATTGAAGAGACGACAAGGGCGAGGGGAGGGGAGCAAGGTTGTGATCAAGTCTATAGCCGAGAAAGGGCATCGGGAATTCGATTCTCTGATCCCTTAACGTGTTCTATCACATGAGAGAATTCTTGCAATTGTAGAGCCCAACGTAAAATTCTCTAGTTATTTCCTTTCATGCGCTCGATGTAAACCAGTAGGTTGTGGTTCGTCCAAATTTCTTTAGGAAAAGAAAAAAAAATTGTTACATAGACAAATCTGAGTCTTTCCAGACACTGAGTCTTCTGAGACACCCTGAGTCTTTTCAGACGCCCTGATTCGTTTAGCACAATCCTAAGTTCCAACTAGGTCGCCCTAACAGATCTTACGGTTATACTCAAGGGTTACAACCGTACAAAAATCATCTCAAAACAAATGGCTCAGTTGACCCTTGATCTTAAAATTCTTTGAAATTTGATAAAAACTACATTTTATTTATTTATTTATTTATTTTTGTGAGTTGATTCCATTTTGAGTGCAAAATACTTATTTTTGGGATATCTTAAAAACTCAATAAAAGCATTTCAATTTTTTTAAGTTAACGTGTTCCGTTTGTATTCGTTAGATATGGTAGTATGAAATAGTAATTTTGTTTAAAAATACCAACGAATAAGTCTGTAATTCTGTTTGCTATAAACTTTTCAGTTTAGGAAGGGAGTTTTGGTGTTCGTTTCAAGCCTAATGGTACTCGCTCAAAATAATGATTCTGTACTCATAACGCCCACAAGTTTCACCAACGCCCTCACGCGACCTAAAAATCTAATGCTAATCAGCCATCACACGTCACACGTGGCTTCACCAGTGCCACAATTCGAAGGTCAACCAACCCTGACGGACGGTGCAGAGGGGCTATAAAAACCAGAGGAGAGGGCACACCGTCGTCAGTCGAGAGTGATTTCTCGCCTTCTCCGGAGAACCAAAGAGCTGAAGAAGAACCGACGAAGAACCGAAGTTCTCTCCGAGTTCAACCGGATCAATCAAGCATCCTTCTTCTTCTTTTCCGGTCCAACGATGGATATTTTCAAGCGTTTGTGTGGTCTTCGCGACCCTGCTCATTTCTTACTGGCGTCTGCCAGGTAGTATTTTTGTTTGTCTGTCTGTCTGTCTGTCAGTTTTAGTAGTGTCTCGAACTCTTCTTCTTCTCGCTTAATGTTCAGTTCTGTATCCAGAAAACCACAAAAAAGTTGATTCTAAAATGTGTAAATTTAAAAGATGCTTACGTTTGTTTTATAACAGGTCAAAATAAGCTTTTGTGGAATAATCTTAAGCTTTAAATTAATACTTTGGAGAGAGAGAGAGAGAGAGAGAGAGACTTGAAATAGCTTATTTCTCAATGAACTCTACTTTATTCTTGTTTGCGTAGTTAAGAAAGCTGAGGAAATTGGCCATTAATGTTTCTCCCAGATAAAGGTTTAACTCAGTCGATGGAAAAAATCTAAAGAGAAAATAATTTGTTGATGAATAATTTTTTTCATCAACGATTTATTTTCCATTTCAGATCTTTCCCTGCGACTTAGCTCGAATTTTAATGGGAGGCAAAATTGAAGGCACAATATCTGTACTTTAGACCACAAATACAAGAATAAGATATAGTGGATAGCGAAAGCAGCTCTCTCTCTCTCTCTCTCTCTCTCTCTCTCTCTCTCTCTCAATCTTGAAAGCGTTGCTTTTTTTTCACAGACACTCCATACTTCGACCCATTATGAAAGAAATGTAGATATTGTTTACATTTGCAGTGTTTAAAAATATAATAGGATATTGTCTTGATATAATGTATAACTGAATATGGGTTACTCATTCACTTTAAACAAGCAAAAAGCTTTCACCTCTTCTTCACGTTTTCTTCTTCCTTCTTCTTCTTCTTCTTCTTATTCTTCTTCTTATTCTCCTTCTTCTCATTTTAGACCAGTGGGGTTCGCTGTTTTGGATACGCCTCGTTCTTTCTTCGACCTCTGTAGTGCTCTTCTGCTTCATCAAGTCCCTTCTCTCAACACAACTACTCTCTCTCTCTCTCTCTCTCTCTCTCACACACACACAAAAAAAACAATCTCTCCATCCATCTCTTTCTTGGTCTTCCTCCTCGCCTTCTTCGTCTGCCCTGTAGTACTTCCATCTCCATAGGATCTATGCGTTCCAGTATGGTCATCCTCCCTCCTCAGTTGAAGGTGTCCGTCGTACCTTCTCAGTGAGTTCCCTCCTTCCTGCACTTGTCTCTTCGATATTTCAACCACCTTTGTTGACCCTCTGATACCATCATTCCTAATCGTAGCCATCCATCCCTTGTTACGTCAGACATCTTTGATACATCCCAGATTTTTTCTCTTCTCTGTCTTGTCACACTTTAATTGGCATTATTAGCTAATACTATCCTCCTTGTATGATAATACTCTTTCATCTATTAATTGATTTATTTTTCCTCTTCTTTTTTAATAAGCGAGATTTCTTCTTTCTGTATTTCCCCTTACCTCCTCTTAAATCTTCCTACTGAACACATTAATATTCTTTGGTTGGTTTTTTCCATATGAAGAGGGTTTCCTCATCTTCTGTATCATTTTTTAGTTTCATATCAAAAGATGCTGACAATATAATTGTGCCCAATATTGTTATAATTTGTACCTTTATTTTCCTGTCCATTTAGTTTGAGGCAATAACTCTCAATACCAGGTGATGTTAATTTTTTATTAGTTTTATTTTTGCTTCTATTTCAGACTACAGGTAAGTACATCTGGTGTTAAGGACATCACTAAAACCCGAAGACAAAATTGTAAGTTGAATCAAGGAAACTTTTCAGTCTCTCTCTGGTGTGACCGACTCTCTTCGTCTTATGATGAGGCCTTCTCTTCAAATCACGTTTCTTTTGATTATTGTAGGAACACAGGTGAAGTTATCAATGCTCATAGTGCTTAGAATAATGAATATATAAGAATGAAACATTTAATTCCGGCCCAAGTCCCAGCTCTGGGAGCTAGTATGATGATGTCATTCGGCTCTTAAAGGTGCTCTTATTGTGTCTGTCTGTATCATCTGATATCTATTATTTCTTCATTAGTAAGTAAGATCTCCTCTTTTTGTCTATTTCCCTCTACCTGCTCTTAACTGTTCCTAATGAACACCTTAATATTCTTTGGAAGCTGGATTCCGAGTCAACGACCCCTTTGGTGGGCTTGTTCCATACGATAGGTTCTTTGTCTTCATCCTCTGAGTACTACAACAACTAATATTAAGTCATTCATCTTTTCAGATACTTCTACTTGTGACACATTACCTGCATGCGGAGATGTTGGAGGGTTGTGCATTGCTTCTTCTGAATCAGGCAACTGCACAGGTGTTCTCGACCCCAATGGTTGCGTAGAGACAGCTGCTCCTGTTGCAAGGGAGGTGAGTGAATAATCCTCTTCTTCAATGGTAAGATTAGATCCCAAATCTGTTGTGGAATAATTTCCATTTACTACTTTCTACCGCCAAACTTTAGGATTCTCCCCTGCTTCTGTTTTTCCTGACTGATAGAACACTCAACCTCTTCCTTCCATTCCTTTCCTTTTTACTTCCGACCTGGGCTAAGATGGGATACCAGATTGCTCTTTACATTAGTCACCCCTCCAATATATATATATATATATATATATATATATATATATATATATATATATATACCTATGACAGTTGTAGAGGTCTTTTATTCCTCACCACTGGACAGAGGAACAGTCTCCTTACTGAGGATGTCGTGCAATTGGAACTTCTTCAGAAGTTCCAGCCAAGGAGATGCATGCATCATTACCTTATGTTATTTTCCTTGAATTTCAATGCATTTTTTATCGATTCATTAATGTATTTATGTATTTTATTTTTCTTAATAAGTGAGATCCCCTCTTTCTGTATTTCCCTTTACTTCCTAATGAGGACCATATTCTTTGGAAGCTTAAATTTCAAGCCATTGGCCCCTTTAACTGCCTTGTATATGGTTCTTCATCTTTTGAATAATAATAATAATAATAATAATAATAATAATAATAATAATAATAATAATAATAATAATAATAATAATAATAATAATAATAATAATAACAATAATAATAATAATAATAATGATAATAATACTGGCGAATATTGTTTTTTCGTCGACGATCAAAGGTTGCGACGAGACGGTCAGGTGCACAGGTGCTGGAGGCTACTGCTTCCGAAAAGACGGTCCCCACGTGTGTCCCGGGAAGGTCTTCAAATTCTGTGGTCAGAGGGACTGTCTCTGTTGCGTGGATCCTCACGGGCATGGCAACGGTAACGGGTATGGTAACGGCAACGGCAATGGCAACGGTAACGGGAACGGGAACGGGAACGGTCGGTAATGGTAAGAAAGAGTTTCATTTCCTTGATTTGATGCTGTTCATCTGTGTGACTGCATAGGGTTTGCCTGTTTACCTGTTTAATTTCATCTTTATTCATTTTTTTTAGTAAATAGGATCTCCTTTTATCCATATTCCCCTTGATTTCCTCTTACTTCTTCCTAATAAACACCAGAATATTTACAAGCTTGAATTTCAAGTCAATGGACCTTGTGGTGGGCTTGTTCCATTTGAATAGCGGTCTTCTTCATCTTTTGAATAATAATAGAGACACTCCATTGTTCTGTTTGATAGTTACTTAACAATTTACTATTTTTATTGAGATTGAAAATGCAACATCTCCACTCTAATCGCTGTTAGCGGTCATCGTCATGGTACCTTCTTTCAAGAACTTCATCCTTTAGTTCCTCCTCTCAACGTGATTGAATGAAAGGTAGCTCATCTGATTACTGGTCTTACCTCAGGTCGTTTCTAGGCTTTATTTTCCATTGTCACCTCTTCTTGAGGAAAATCTTTCATTTGTTACATCTTCTATAGTACCCGCTTTCTTTTGCGACTTTTTCTGAAGGACCTATTATCCTTGTCATCCGTCCTCTAGGGCCCTACTTTCTTTCTACCTTGGGTCAGCCTTTCTCCAAATCTTGCTCTCCTTTATTGCAGAGTGGCCTTATTTTCAGTTTTCTATAAGTAAACTAATTGGCAGCATCCATTCTCTTAGACTCGAGAGTATCACCCTCTTCTCAACAAACCTCCGCTACACACGTTTACTGGTGTAAATGAACAGAACTTGGAATGCATATTTTGGGGAACTTTTTTTTTTTTTAATATCCTAGGTATTTAATACTGCTTCCATTTTCCCCACCCTTAGGCTTCTATCCTTTCTTCCCCACTTCCTCCAGGTTTAAATCCCAGTCTTTATCCCTCCCCTTTTATTCTGCTCTTTCCATTAGGCCTTGAAATGAAAAGAAGCAATACTTTATTCAGCTGCTGGTCATGGGACCTTTTCTTCTCATGGCTGTTCATCTGAGATCCCCTCTTGGGTCGTACCATATGCTTGGGACGTAGGTCATTTGTATTGTTGTTATTGCCATATTTTTTATAATCTCTTTTCCTTTTTTCAGCTGATTGTTATCAAACTTGATAGGTAAGTATCATCATATAGAAATCCCTCTAAGAGTCCCAATCAAAGAATCATACAGTGGTGATGAATGATGCCTATTTTTGAGAATACTACCTCAATTTTTCTCGTTCTTTAACTTCATGTTTTTGAAGCCTTTGATCTTATCTTTTCAGGAGAGGAATCGAGATGATCAGACCGACCGCCAAACTTCAATGGCTAACTTTGCAACGAGAGGACTGATTCCAAATTGAGTGAAACTATTCTTTTCATCATAATCGCAAATTGAAGACTTGTTATTTCTGAAATATGTTTCATGAATATTCTGCAAATAAATTTAGCATGCAAAGCAGCTCTTTGTGATTTCATCCCTATTCTTTAGACTTCAAGTAACTGTTTCACGAGGCATCTCTTCACACTTTTATTTATACTAGATTTTACATAATTTGTTTTAGCTTTGTGTACATGATAATATGAAGAGGTCTCAGTTCTGACTAAGTGACAGAAATTTTGATAATATTCTGTTTATATCCAATCCACATTCAAAGACTGTCCTAACTGAAACCTTCCAGTTGCAAAACAGAAGTGGTCTGGATATTCTGTCTAAGGCAATTTTCCATCATTGAAGACCTTTTATATATCCAAAGTAGATTGCGCTTCTGTGAAAGCACTGATAGAAGTCAAAGTAAGAAATAAGACCTATGGCACCAATATATATAAATATATACATACATATATATTATATATATATATATATATATATATATATATATATATATATATATATATATATATATATATAAACAAAAGGCAAATAATGCATAGATATCTGTTGTGGGGAATGTTTGCCTTAAAAAAACAATCTCTTTTTCGTATCCAATTTCGGACAGACTACATAAAAATTCATAGTAAAATTTCAGGATGACACCTAGAAGCCTTCATACCAACAAGCCAGAAGCAAACATAGTGTTGTCAGGATCCTCGAACGGACTGATAATGGAAATTCGGATATTTGTGTCGTCGTCGAAGAGACATTTCTCAAGAGTCGAAGAGATGTATTGTCCTGCAAGGAGACTTATTTATGCTGTCTGTATAGTCTGTCCGGAATTGGTTACGAAAAAGGGATGGTTTTTTAAGGCGAATATCCCCACACAACAGATATTTATACATTATTTTTCGTGCGTTTATAGATGTGTCTGCAAGATGTGCTTAAGTGTGTGTGTGTGTGTGTGTGTAAAAAAAGAGCATTCTTTGGTTTAAAAAAAAATAAAACGGTAATGTTCATTTCATACAGAAGCATTCAGATAATGGAGGTGATTTTTTGGGCCAAGAAATAATTATTACCTGAATGTATGATAAGATAAAAAAAATGTTAAATATTCTAGGTCAGTGAGTTAGTTTCGATAAGATTTTAGTCTCTTAAAAATAAAAGTAAGATTATTTAAATCTTAAAAGTGTATTCTGTTTCGGTGTCTGAAGCAAGGCGCGACCTGTATTCTTCTTCTTTGGAAAGGATAGAAACTAATTTCAGATTGTACGAATATCTTTCGTATAATATAAAAAAAGACCTTAAAAAACAAGTATCTAAAAATGAATTGGAAGGAGAAGATAGTAATACAAATGATGTAAGTGGTTATACATAATCAGTTGCAGTAATTGTGGAGACACATATGTGGGGGTGGAATCAGGTAAGGGAATAAGGACTAGAATCCAAGAACACAGAAAGGCAGCACAGCTCAACTCTCAGGGGAGGGAGTGCTGTAGTTAGGCAATGTTGGGAAAATGACCATGGGATAGATTTCAAAATCAGTAGGCTTATATACAAAAGCAATAAAATCAGTCATAGCAGGGTAGAAGAAGGAGCACGCATCAGAGAGATTAAAGTGATAGAAGGAAACAAAGGTTTCACCTCAGAAGAAAGTTATTGTCTTATATAGCAGACCAAATAGCCTAAGCAGTGGCGTTATCAAGGGGGAGCTATTGGGGCTGATCCACCCCACCAAAATAAAGTCCCAGCCCCCCTAAAAACACGGACTCAACACATCCCATAGAAATTAGTCACAGGAGAGTAGTAGAAGAAGCACGCATCAGAGAGATTAAAAGTGATGGAAGGAAACTAAGGTTTTACCTCAGATGATCCCATAAGCCGAGCTTGATACCAAAGGAAGATATGACTGACCCCCCTTGTGACATGGAGATTAGGTTTTATGTCTGCAGACTGTGGTGACCTCTCCCTTACACAAAGGTTAATCCAATTGACAATCAGCTCAGGATATCAGAGCGACAAGAGGGGATTAGCAACTCTCAAGGAAATCAGAACAGCCATCATATAAATGATGGCTCAACAAGAAGTTCCAGGCTAATAACCTACGCATCTCTTGAAAAAGAGCCACAGATAGGGCCTGAAAGTACTCGAGTGTGGAGTAAAATAAAATGTAAATATTTATAATTAAACACATTATACACAGTAATTTTTTGTGGGTTTCTTATTCAAATAACATATGTCACAGCAGAGGATACTGACATTGGTTCTCTTCTGTCCATCACACGAGGCCTTACAGGCAGCCCCTGTTGCTAGTATCACAGAAATCCAATTATGATGCACCCCATTTGGAACATTGGAGAAACTAGTATGCGACTCTGAAGAAACGTGGCAGGCGTTTGGCATTTACGCATGCTCTGTGTGGATGAGATACCACATCAAGATTAAATACCACAGGAAAGAGAGTTGTCTTGAAAAAACAAAGAGTTCTCTTCAAGAATGCAGTGCCATTCCTGAGACATCAAAAAGGTAAGAAAAATAGCAATTATTCAGATCTTCAGTTCTAGCACGGATTGTGCGTCTCTTGATGAACTGACAAAAAGTTCTGGGGCAAAGTCATCAAGAGTTCGAGAACTGTTGATGTTAAAAGGACTTGCCGCCTAGGAGTGAACAGCTAAATATTACTCATTTCGTGTTTATTATCAAACACAAATCTGGCTAGGAAATACGGATTTTAAACCCGATGATTACGATGGAAGAGAAATGGAAAAAAACTCGGTTCCTTGCACGATGGAATGGATAACAGCCTGCTCCTGATGTCTTACTGAAAGTATAATCAGATGCAAATGCCTTTTAAAGGCTTCTGTAAAGGATGGGCTATACCCAGACAGATTTTTGTGAGGAGTGTCAAGCTGGCACTTGTGTTAACATATCAATAGATGAAGACACTGCACTTTACTAATTTAGTTTGTGGAGGCACTTTGAGCCAAATAATTGATCTCTTTTATTTTTTCTTTTATATTTCTATTATTGCAAGGAGCTGATAAATCACTGCAAGGAGCTGTTTGTCATTTTAGGTTATCTTGTATCTTTTACAGACATGTAATCCACAAGTCAATTTTCAGGATTTTTTTTTTTCTAAATATTAAGTGCAGCTCCATTTGATCCAGGTGAATGCAGGTGTTTGAAATGGACCAATTCTAAATATGTTACTATTAATATGCAATCAGTATATTCAAATATTAAAATTGAATTTTTAGGAGATTCCAGCCCTAACAATGAAAATGTCCTCCGTTTTCAATGTGGACGTAATATGATTTGATAGAACCCACACCTTTCACCTACTTTGCATGGTAGTGAAATTGTGTACTATATTTTCTCTTAGCATCTCTTTTACGAAATATTAGCATGTAAAGAAAAAAATGCCAAAATAAAGCAAAACCTCCATTCTAAAAGACCAATTCTATAACACTCTAGTGTGAAATTAGTAGTTTATAAGGTATTGAAGCAAATGATAGACAAATTATATTTTAACACTTGTAAAAAAAATATGAAAAAATCCACCACCGAAAAGGTTAAAAGTGGGAATTACACAATTTTAAAAGGGCAGAATTTGTCCCATTTTGGATATGATGTTACTATGTGTCTATATAACATTTTCATGCAATAAAACAAATATTACTGCAATCTATTTTTATACCCACCTTTTTTCACTTATTTCCCATGGACTACGTATCAGTCGGGAGACTGTTCCACAGGCTAATGGTGTGAGGAACTAAGGACCTCTGGAGCTTTGGAGAAGTTCCACAGGGAAGCACACTGACTGCACATTAACGTTCCTCTGATCTCAGCACTTTTTCCGAGAATTCACAGTCTGGAGAATGAGCGCCATCTTTCCAGAACAGCCCAGAATGCGTCAGGGTGTGGAAAATATCATTTGATATGAAGGTCCGCCTGAATTGTCAACTGCGATTCTTTCTCTTATGACGAGACAGGTCAAAGGTCCTCCTGGGACCCAAACAGCTCATCCTCAGGACAACAAGAGTTACAGAGGCAGCTTGTGGATCTCACTCTCTCAGCGTAAGTCCTCCTGTGGCTTTCTCTTTGAACACCCTTAACCAACAGCTCTTCCGACTATTCCTTAGGAATGGAATGTATATAGATTTGAGGCTAAAAAGGCCGAGTGCTAGGATCTGTGAGGTCATTCAGCACTGAAAGGAAACC
Source organism: Macrobrachium nipponense (assembly GCF_015104395.2). Taxonomy (NCBI): domain Eukaryota; kingdom Metazoa; phylum Arthropoda; class Malacostraca; order Decapoda; family Palaemonidae; genus Macrobrachium; species Macrobrachium nipponense. The sequence goes on along the minus strand of NC_087202.1, from coordinate 142,208,084 downwards.
TGTGAGGAACGAGAAGGTTTCAAGGAGGTGAAGGAAATGAAGACGGAAGAAAGAGAGTATGAATGGAGGTACAATAAAAGGAACGAAAGGCATTGCAGCAGAGAAGGGCAGAAGGGATACTGCAAATAACCTTAAGAAATGCCTACGAGTAATACATTGAGGTGCACTGATGGCACTACACCTCTATGGGGACAAATCCTTACTTAGGCCAATTAAGCTTAATTAATGCCAATCATGAGGGGTCCATCTCAAATTAACCGCCTTTACAGGTGAAACAATAAACGAAATAGTAACAACTTAGTCATCCAGATACATACATATATAAACAAGTAAAAAGAGTGCTGGTGTCTCCAGCACAGTTGAGTTTTCTGTACAGCGTATAATGACTATAAAAGATTTTTCAGCTACACTCTATGAAATTCACAGCTGTAAACCGATGAGCTGGCACCTATATGGTGCCACATGCACGATCATGGCTAAATTTAACTTTAAATAAAAATAAAAGCTTCTGAAGCTAAAGGGTTGCAATTTGGTACGTTTATGATTGGAGGGTGTATGGTCAACATACCAATTTACAGCTCTCTAGTCTCAGTAGTTTTCAAGATCTGAGGGCAGACAGAAAAAGTGCGGACGGACAAAGAAAGGCAACTCAATAGTTTTCTTTAACAGAAAACTAAAAAATTGTTGTTCAGAATTTTTAAAAGTGAAAAATCTAGAGAAAAAGAAAGTCCTCATATAACTGAACAATTTTTTTGAATATTAACAAAAGGAGAAGTTGACGAATGTAATACAGTCTCGAACTCTCATAAATAATAAAAGTAAATTACAATTAGAAAAAGGTAATTTTTCCACACAAATTCATTACTAATTACTTACAGCATCCACTTCCCTTGTCTAGTGACGTCTGCAGACTACATTCTTCTGGACAGTAACAAGATAAGGTATGGATCTAAAAGAAGAAAACCAGCGTAATAATTGATAAAATTAATCTTGCTTCATAGAAAACAATACACTTGACATGCACCAACTTCAGACAGATGCATCTTTAGGTAAATTTCTTAAGTTAAACATTAAGTATTATGTACAGGTTACTTCAGGTAATGCATAATAAGACTGCTGATAGCTGCAATATAGTATCTAAAAAATATTCAAGTACAGGCTATAATAGTCGTATAACGGTACATGAACAGGAATAAAGAATACCAAAGGAACAAACTATTCAGAACCAACCAGAAAAGACTATACAGCCAACTAAGAAGGGAAGACAACCACCAGGGAATTCATGAATCTGAACCAAGTTAGAGACTGGGAAACATATGGAGCAAACTGGTATCATACAACAAACATGCAACATGGCTCCAGGAAGTCAAGGCAGAAGAAAATTGGGAGAATAAAACGAAGATTCACCGAGATCACGACAGCCACAATCAGACACTAACTAAAGAAAATGCCCACCCAACTGGAAAGCCCCAGGTACCGAAGAAGTCCATGTATACTGGCTCAAAAACTTCAAGGCCTACACCCACGAATAGCAGAGCAACTCCAGCATTGTATCACAAACTACCATATACCCAAATGATTGACCACAGGGAAACATCCTTAGTACAGAAAGACAAGAACAAGGGATTATAGCAAGCAACTACAGGCCTATCACCTGCCTACCTATTATGTGGAAGTTACTAACAGGTATCTTCAGTGAAAGGCTATGCAACTACCTAGAGGTATACAAACACCATTCCCCTCCAACAGAAAGCTGCAGGTGGAAGTGTATGGGGCACAAAAGACTAGCTCCTGTTAGACAAAATGGTAATGAAGGACAGTAAGAGAAGGAAAAAACTAACTTAAGCATGAAATGAGTTGACTATAAGAAGCCTTCGACATGATACCACATACGACTAATAGAATGCCTGAAAAGTATGGGGCAGAGGAAAACACCATCAGCTTCCTAAAAAATAAAATGTGCAACTGGAATGCAATTCTTACAACCCCCTACTCTTCGTGGTAGTCATGATTCCCATGACAAAAGCACTACAGAAGATGGATGTTCATGGACGACATCAAGCTGTGTGGTAAGAGCATCAAGGAAGTAGATACCCTAATCCAGACTGTAAGGATGGTATCTGGGGACATCAGGATGGAGTTTGGAATAGAATATGTGTCTTGGTCAACATACAAACAGGCAAAGCGACAAGGACTGAAGGGATAAAGCTACCAGATGGGAATAACATCACACACACACAGATGAAACAGGATACAAATACCTGGGAATAATAGGAGAGGATATAAAACACCAGATGTTAGAAAACAATCAGGGAAGAATATATGCAGAGACTTAAGCTGATACTCAAGTCATAACTCAATGCCGTAAACACATAGGCAGTACCAGTAATCAGATACAGCACAGGAGTAGTGGAGAGGAAGAAAGCTGAACACCGCAGCATAGACCAGAAAACAAGGAAACACATGACAATAAAACAAAGCACTACACCCAAGAGCAGAGCAAATGCAGATAGATTATACATAGCATGAAAGGAAGCGGGGAGAGAGTTATCTAAGCATAGAAGACTGCGTCAACATCGAGAACTGAGCACTGGGGCAATATCTGAAACCCAGTGAAAACAAGTGGCCCAGCAGTGCATGGGAAGTAGGACTGATAAAAGTAGACAACGAACCAGAGAAATATACAGACACGGAGAATGACAAACAGCATGGAAGAATGGCAGAACAAACCAATACACAGACAGTACATGAGACAGGATAAAGAACTGGCCAGCAATGAAACAAGGCAATGGCTACTGAGGGGAGAACTCAAGAAGGTAACAGAAGGAATGCTAACAGTGGAACAAGATGAGGCCCTAAGAACCAGATATATTCAAAGAACGATAGATGGAAATAACATCTCACCCATATGCAGGCAGTGCAATATGAAAAACGAGACCATAAACCACATAGCAAGTGAATGTCTGGCACTTGCACAGAACCAGTACAAAAAGAGGCATGATTCAGTAGCAAAAGCCCTCCACTCAATGTGTGCAAGAAACACCTGCTACCTGCACTAATAAGTGGTACGAGCACCAACCTGAGGTAGTGATGAGAAAATGATCAGCCAAAGATCCTCTAGAACTATGGTATCAGAACAGACAGAGTGATACGTGCAAATAGACCGGACTAGATGTTAATTGACAAAATCATGAAGTATCACTCATCGATGTCACAAAACCATGGGACAACAGAGTTGAAGAGAAAGGAAGGGAAAAAAAAAATAGATAAGCATCAAGATCTGAAAACAGAAATAAGAAGGATATGGGATATGACAGTGGAAATTGTACCCATAATCAGGAACTCTAGGCACAACCCAAGGTTTCCTGAAAAGGAATCTGGAAAAAACTAGAGGCTGAAGTAGCTCCAGGACTCATGCAGAAGAGTGCGCTCCTGGAAACAGAGCACATAGTAGGAAAAGTGATGTGATATGCTCATAAGGAGACAGGGATGCAACCCGGTGCCCCCTAACTATAAAAAAAAAAACCAAGGCTAATAGAATGATTTAGATGGACAATATTATGCATATATATATATATATATATATATATATAATATATATATATATATATATAATATATATATATATATATATATTAGGGATTTTGAGGTCAAATGACACTCGTTCAAACAAATGAAGCAAAACATTTAACTGGCAACTTAACCTACCCTTGTTCCGTTGCATGCCGTCTTTGGAGTTGGTTGAAAGTCAAACTAGGCAAAGATAAACTCTCATGGTTACAAAAATAGACTTCTTATTTCCCGAAAATACCTCACATTAAAATGGAAGAAAATTAATTAAACTCTGACTCAAAAGAAACGTTAAACTCTCATATTCCTCTCAAAATCATATTTAAGTAAGTACCCATTCTTCCCCAAAGTGTCCTATAGTTTCATTAATAGTTTATTAATAGTCAAAACCAGTCCGAGAATAAACCCATTGGTGACTTCGAATCCACCTTGTCCGATGGACCTGCAACACCTCTTCCAGGCGTGTTCCACTCTGTCAATCAAAATCAGTGAGTCCCCCCTTTGCAACTGTTCTTCAGATAATATGTCTATTCAGTTTGTTACGACACACATACACACACCGACTGGCACACAATAGGTATGCATGCTTCATGCATGAAACTCATGATCTTCGAAGCGTGTCTCTGACCACAAAGGTGCACTGGTAAGCTATCCTGTGTTTTTTTGTTTTTTCATTTCAGCATCTTCGAGGAATCCAGCGTTTTGTGCACTTGTCTCTAACTAACCAGCAAGAGCTAAGGTTAACAACCCGATTACTGTACCTTTAAGATGGCTCAACTACCTATGTCTTTCGTGCACCCCTCTCGCACACCACATTGGCTACTGGTATATACTAGTTCATAATATTTGCAAGATACCCCCATATTAACACATATTTTGACTATCATTATAGCTATTATAACTGCGGTCACTGGAACTGTGTAGCGTTCGTCGAAAAGGATTCATTCCCATCGTTATCCTCAAGCGGTGGAACCGTAACCGTCTCCTGTGTAGGCGGAACTTGAACCACCTCGTGGTCCCATGTAAGTGTTTCACGAATACTTTTGTTTAATAATTGTAGATCCCGGCTGAGCCTGTGAACCATCTCGAAACGACTCAGCATGCACCATTATTAAGCGTCTGTGACCCCTGTAGGTGTAACCTAACTCCCTCGTTGCTGAATGAAGATTCGACATCTTCCAATGAAGGAATCGTAACCGCCCCCTCGTTGTCAACTTGAAATATCCCGTGACTCCCATGCAAGTGGGTCTTGCACCCACCTCGTAGAAGATT
>NC_087202.1:142175742-142198242 GCF_015104395.2 Macrobrachium nipponense | reverse complement strand
GAATGAATTAGGAAGTAAAGAAGGACTGACTTAAACGTCTATTAAAACTGGTTGACGCTTGGTTTCGTATTTCACTTAATTTTGTAGAACTGTGAGACGAGTTGGGTATAACGAAACTAAAGAAAGAAAAGATGATAGTATACTGTTCAGAAGCTTACTCGGCTCAGCGTCATACGCCATATCGGCAGAACAACAGTGAAACTCATTACTGAATAGATTCACATTAACCGTGCATCCGCTATCTGTTGATAAGCCAATCACAGGGCTGGAAACTCTGTCTCTCGAAAGTGTAGCAGGATGTATGTTCCACCTATCCTGAGAGATAAGTCTTTCAGGAGAGGTGGAACATACATCCTGCCTATGTGAACTCTCTCGAGAGATTCAGAATTAGCAGCCCTGTGATTGGCTTATTAGCAGCCAATCAGGAGCTTCGTAAGGAACTGGCCTAGGCGTCAAATGCACGGTTGATGTGAATCTAATACAGTGAGCCTGGAGTATTATTAACAGGATAGAAATCCTTTGATTCGATATTGCAAGGAAGGATGGTGTGTAGAAAGCTTTCAAAGGGAAAGAAATGATTCCCAAGACAAGGACAGAGGAATCCCACATAAAACTTTAAAACTTCTCAGACACACATGCACAAATATATAGATATATATATATATATATATATATATATATATATATATATACATATATATATATATATTTGTGTGTGTATATATATATATATATATATATATATATATATGCAAAAACAACAAAAACACCAAAAACAACAAGATTAATTGGACAGCAGCAGTCGGTGTGAATTCCTAAGGTTTCCACTTGTAAAGTATTGGACTTTATTTTGTTTCTTGTTTTATCTAAAAAACACACACACACATATATATATATATATATATATATATATATATATATATATATTTTTATTATATATGTATATAAGTTTTTTAAATAAAACGAGAAAACAAAACAAAGTCCACAACTGTACAAGTGGAAAACCTAGGAATTTCACACCGACTGCTGCTGTCCAATTAATCTTGTTGTTTTTGTCGAACGTTGGTATTTGTGTCATGCTCCATATTCTATTTTTTCCTCATGGGTTTGGAGTCGTGAAGCTCTCTCTCTCTCTCTCATCTAAATCTCTCCCCTCTCTCTCTCTCTCTGTCTGTCTTTGTCAGGCTTTTTTGTCTTGTTTACATTTAGAAAAAGTTTAGTGCTCACACTAACTCGGTCGTCGGTTTGGTCATGTGCTTTGTGGGTGGAGTGATTCAATCACGTGACCTCTTTTTGGAAAAGAATAAATATAAAGGTTTCAAAGCGTCATTGTTTATTATTGGAATTGAGTTACTATTAAAGCACCAGTGTCCATCTTAAGTGTCCTCATCTTTCATTTTATACATAACTGATCGTTAAAATCACTTAGTTTATTTATTTTATTTAAAGTACCAATTATTCTTCATTTCCAAAACTGATTTGCCATTGAAACTCTAGTTAAGGTTTAATTATCCTGCATTTTCAGAATTTCTTCAACGTTATCGGAGGTGTTTATTGAGCTCACACCAGAAATTTCCGTAGTTGTGGGTATTGCTCCAGGTGGATGGGTGTCGCCTCCTCTTGTGACTGACTCGTTCTAGATTTCGCTACCTCGGTTCATTTGGAAGATGGATGATTCTTGCATTTTTTTTTTTTTCATTTTTACTCATTATTTCCGTTAACAAAAAATGATATCGTTATGTTTCTTGTCCTGTCTAACATTTTACCTCAAATGCTACATTGATCCTCTTCTATGCTCGAGTGCGGTGTGCTCTAATGCTTGAACTATATGTTTCTTTGTCAGTTTGAATGCTCCTTCCCATTCATGATGGAATATTATTACTACATCTCCTTCAGCCCAAGAAGGGACAGTCATGCGGCGAGATCGTCCTTTGATTCATTCATGAGTGCTTGCGTGTTTGCTGGATTAGTATTGTATCATAGTAAGTTATTGGTTGTCTTACATCCTGCATTGTGTGTATTTCCCAAAAGCCTCGAAAAACCTTGCAGCCTTAACGTCAGGTGGTTGCTATGGCCTGCTAAATCATCCTCTATTCACGGAATTATTATGGTCTTACACGATCGATCTCACCCGTAGTTACAGAACTGAGCTCTAACTGACACGTATGTGATAAACTTTTTGTGTAGAATTTTAGAGAATCATTGACATTATTATCCATAGTTTAAATGTTTATGGACAAAAATTTCAATTATTTTATTTAATTTTATAAAACGAACGAATAATATAACTTGATTGTCGATCAAAGCGTCGATCAGTCAGTAAGTAGCCTCTTGCATTTGGATATCTATCTATCTGTCTAGTAATGTTTACAATTCATAAATAATGGAGAAAATAGACATGAGACGACATATTTATATTACTTTCGTTAGGCTGGGAATCTTTCCTTTTTGCAGCTGGGGAAACTCGACGAGGAGAGAGAGAGAGAGAGAGAGAGAGAGAGAGAGAGAGAGAGAGGAGAGAGAGGACGTCAAAGATAGTGATTACATCAATCTCTCTCTCTCTCTCTCTTTCACTCTCTCTCTCATCCAAAACTAAGGATAGTGATGATAAATTAAGACTTCAATTTTGTTTTCTTCTGTTGGGCTGCAAGATCGTGAGGTGGTTGTTTTTCCATGGAGGCGAGGGCGGGGGACGGGTTGTGGTTTCTGAAGGGGGAGAAGGGGGGGGGGAAGGGGGGGGGGGGGGGAATTAGATATACGCAGTAGTTTTAGTCTATAATTCTAAAGCGTCTTTCGCCCACCAGGCAGACAAAGATTCTAGTTGCATTATTTATTTTCATGATTCAAAGTTGTGTGTTTGTCAAAATGTTGAGGAACGTTTCTTGCAGAAAGAAGGTCTGCGTTACACCTGTGTGCCCGTGTCGTGTCTTGACTATTTTCATTTTTTATAACCTTCACTCTAAAAAAATGTCTTCTCTCCAGTGAAAGAAACGCAGAAAAATATTTTGCTCCTCATTATGAATTAACCCCGACGCTCGCCACACTCGTTTGGCCTTTAAGTTCTTTTTATACATCGATCTTAGCACTTGGCCCTTTTTTAACTCTGGTTGCTCTCCTACCATTTTTGTCCTCCCTTTCTCTCAGCTCTCGGGTGGAAGTGATATCGCGTCTTTCAAAAGAGCCTTTTATTCTAACTCGTCCTTCAACCTGTCATGATCAGATGTATCTCAAGACACACCCCTCCAACCCGCTAACGTCCTCCAATTACTTTGAGGCGTTCAACTTTTCCCCCATCAGTTATGCAAGTCGTTTTGTAGATGCTAGATTATTTCAGGTATAACACTTAGTGTTGGCTAAGAGAGTCCTCCCTCTCCACAATTTTCATTTGCAAACTGCGAATAACTCTCCATGATTTCGCCAATAGCAGGTATGCTGTGGTGTCAGTTTGGCTGCTTATTATCTGGCAGCCAAAGCTTTGGTGTATTTTCAAGTTTTCTGTTGGTCATTTCTCTTACAAACACCCCTGGTTGGTACGTGCCGTCAGTGTACTTTATGCGGTGCACAGTAGGCATTACTTAATGTTGGCATTATTTAAAGTTCTTTGCAGCAACCCTTCGGCCCCTTGCTACATGCCCTTTCATTTCCTTTCATTCCAGGTGACGAACAAGGATTGCATCAAATCAGGCGTTGACTTAAGGAAACAGGCCGAGTCTACATAGTTCTTTATTCCAACGTTTCGTAATAACATTTATTACATCTTCTGGGAATGTTTCAATTAATTAAATGATGAGATTATAAACAATGCTTAAATTTACTAAAATTACAAAAAAATCGTAAAAAGACTAAAATTTACTGAAACATAAAACAAAATTACAAAAAAAAATATTTAAAAGCTGAGATCGCCGACCAACCTAGAGTTAAGAGAAAGGAAGACTGAATGATAGGAGACAACAAAAGAGGAGACAAGATAACTAAGGTACAGTTGGATGGAGTGGAGTAGGTTTGGGTATTCAACTGGGGAACCAGCTGCCTAATGAGTAACGACTTCCAAAATGGGTAGTTCTTGAGGGTTTGGTGTTGAGCCCTGTGATGCAAAAAATCGTCTCTTTCGATTTGTGCTTTGCAGATTTTTGCATGGTTCCTGATATTTGAATGTTCAGGGTGGGAGAGCCTACTTCCTTTTCGGGAACTTATTCCACGATGAGAATCGATTCTGACCTTCAGTAACCTCTTCGTAGATCCTACATAAGTCCCAGAGTTTCACTTTGGGCAAGTATATTTATATACTACTACAGTGAGGTCAAGAAGGGACTCAATCGATCTTTATATCAAAAGAAAGACCCAATTGTTAAGGGATTTTTTGGTGGTATTAGTTTAATACTGACTTGCAACATAATGTTTTTCCATAATCTTGTTAAACCTTTTTCGGAAGGAGACATCAGTATAAATGGAAATTTTGCATAAATGACTAACTTTGGTACCGTGATAAATGTTTTAGTATTTAAAAAAAAAAAAACTGCTTATTGAGAAAACTCCGAAGCCTCTTATAAAATAGCTTTTGAGGGAAGCAATTATTTTCAAAATATTCCAATAGGTAATTTATTTCCTGGGTCTTCTGTAATATAAAGATGGATTGAGTCCCTTCTTGATCTCAAATGTAGTATATAAACATACTTGGCCCAAAGTGTAACCCTGGACTTATGTGGGATCTACGGAGAGGTTACTGAAGGTCAGAATCGTATTCTCATCGTGGAATAAGTTTCCGAAAAAGGAAGTAGGCTCTCCCCCCCACCCCCCTGAAACATTCAAATATCGGGAAACCTTGCAAAAATCTGCAAAGCACAAATCGAAAGAGACGATTTTTGCATCATAGGGCAACACCAAACCCCCAACCCCCGAACTACCCATTTTAGAGTTCGTTACTCATTAAGCAGCTGGTTCCCCAGTTGAATACCCAAACCTCCTCCATCCAACTGTACCTTAGTTAACTTGTCTCCTCTTTTGTTGTCTCCTATCATTCAGTCTTTCCTTTCTCTTAACTCTAGGTTGGTCGGTCGATCTCAGCTTTTAAATAATATTTATTTTTGTAATTGTAATATTTCAGTAAATTTTAGTCTTTTTACGATTTTTTTTGTTTTTAGTAAGTTTTAAGATTTTGTTTTATAATTGATTATTTTGATTAATGACAGATTCCCAGAAGATGTATAAATGTTATACGAAACGCTGGAATAAAGAATACGTAGATTGGCCTGTTTCCTTGAGTCAAACGCCTCGATATATATATATATATATATATATATATATATATATATAGTATTATATATATATATATATATATATATATATATATATATATATTGTGTGTGAGTGTGTGTGTGGAGTGTATGTGTTATATTTTTGTTTATGCGCGATCATGTGTTTAATGTTGTTAATGCGAACGAACGCATTAGAAGCATTACCTCCACCATACCCTAATCCTTCCACTCCTTCCTGTTTACTGCTTGCTTATTCTTTGTTGTCCTTTGAAGTCTCTAAAGGGAGTTTTTCTCTTTAAGTCCCCTGATTGAAAATAGAAAAAATAAACAGATTTGTCCGACTCAACATTTCAGTCCGAGCTGTGCTCAGGAGGAAGCGCGAGCTCGTTGACGTTTAAATGCCTTTGATATCATTATACAATATAAACTCTAGTACGCATATGTTCAAATGTTGATAATTCATTAGTGTTTTTATTTGAACGTGATATTATGCAAAAATAAGTTATTCGATCCTTTTCCGCTGATTAGCTAATGTTATATATAAAACCTTCAGAATGCTATTGTAATTTCGAAATATGCATAAAATATTTTTGTCAAACAAAAAGTAACGATTGCGCTCATGGCTTCTCAAGGTCTCTAAGGAGATACGCGATGGTAGCTCATGAAATGAACAGTTTAAGACTATAGGTAGTTCCCAAAATGATCGTTACAGATATATCATATCAAGACATCACGACGTTTCTCAGAACTGTCTAATGTCGAGAAAAAAAAAAATAGTAAAAATACAAAAACACTAAGAATGCAAATATGGAAATAAAAATGAAAAAAAAATTTGCTGTCTATGCATGTTATTTCTTACAATGGTTATTGTATGATTTCTCGTGTAATGAAAAACAATGAATTTCAGGGAACGGTTCCCGCAATGGTCGATTTAGACATAATTCATTGTGCATAACTTTCATTGTTGGGTAATAGATTACTTGTTTTACTTTTTTCTTTTTTTTATTTAGTGGTCCTATTTGCTTCCGGTAAGCAGCAACATGAGATATTGTATTCGCTGCATCGTATCAACGTGAACTGAGCGATGAAGTTAAGGCATAATTTGCATTTCCAGGAATAATCGTTCGACTGAAACATTTGTTCCCGGTTCGAATGTTAACGATTAATTTCACTAGCTTTCCTGCTCCTCACATCTTATGTATTACAACATTTAGTTGTAACGTAAAGAATATTCGGGACACGAATTGAAATTCATATAACCTTTAGTGCTGTTTCAGTAATTAAGGGACATACCGAACCTCACATTTAATTTGGGCGATTCCCTGATTGCAACCGAATTTTTTACTAGATATCAGAATGTAAACTCTCTCTCTCTCTCTCTCTCTCTCTCTCTCTGTGTGTGTGTGTACACGTCTGGCGAAATAGGTGTTTTGTTTTCCCCAGCACTCTTAAGAGAATGAGAGGCCTCTTTTGATGCGGGTTTGGCCACGCCATCTTGAATTGACAAGGCCTGTGCGACCACTCAAAACACAGCGATGAGTCATCACCAGTCGTCCGATCCTGGCCAGAAGTTGCCATTCCCAGTTCTGTACTTTTGGTGTTATTTATTACTTTTTATCTAGAGTATCTAATTGCTATGTTAGATAATTATATTTCACAGTCTTTAACAACATCATCCTCCTCCAAACCTGGATAAATATGATTAAATATGCTGCACAATGGTGGGAAATCAGCGCAGAAGTTATGATGAGAAACAAAAAATCAGTGCAGAAGCTATGATGAGAAACAACAGTTTATTAACACAAATGTTATATACATTATCAGTCATTGCTGATGACTTTAAATGAAACTCAGTGCTTGCAACTTTCATATTGGGCACTTTCTCTGAGGCCATCTAATGAGACATTATGAATGTACACCCTGCAGATAACTCCCTCCCTCTTTTTTCATGTTTGACTCTGTGCATTTGCTGGAGTGCATCAGAAATAACTGAATCAATCAAAGAGATGCTGATAAAAACATAATTTTTCTTGAGTTTCACTTCGAGAGTGCATTCCATACTGCTCCCAAAATATGTAATGCTCCATTTGCCACTTTGCATAAATTACACAATTTAGAAGCAGATTCTCTCCTCTGATATGCATATTAACTTACATCAAAGGCATAAAATCCATCGAGTCTAGATAGGCAAAGAAACGTCAGCATTGCCCTACAAATTTTCAATGAATATGTCATAGAAGCACTTTTGACAACGGGAAAAGAACAATGTTTTGCCAAATTCTGAAGATGTAGCTAATTATATTAAAGTTATTTATCTCTGGTGGACCATAATGAATGTAAAGCATCCACTTAAAGGTACTCGGCCTTCACATTAAATATGCTACTCCACTTACATGTAATGTAAATGACGAGAAGTATATTTTTCTGCAGAAATTCCATTTTCTGGTTAGATCTCTGGAATAACATTATTAAACTGGGGGAAAGCTGAGTAGGGAAACATTCACTGCCTTAAAACACACACTAGTAAATTGATAGAGATAACAAAATACTGTGTAGAAAAATAAAAAAAAAATTAAATATGTCTTACAACATTTCCTTACGACAAGTGTTTGAGTGTAAAAATAAAAAATAAAAAAACTGACGTTTAATGTCTGTTCTCAGAATAACCTTTAATAATAAAAATATCGAACTGAAGCTCTTCGAAGAAAACGAACTGGGAGTGCATGAATAACCAGAAGTCCGGAAATAACGATTTTTTTTTATATTGATGTCAGTCAAGATGATATTGGTAAATGTATGGACCTTTTCCCGGTTATAAACATACCTTGCTGGCTATTGTGTGCATGCTGTTGTAAAAAAATTTAAGCGTAGCTCCTGTAAAGACTTACTTACTTGCCAAGAAACAAAAGATAGCTTACCAGACAATAACAGTTACATTCAGGCAATAAGCAGAGGAAGGCTTCTTTATCCACATGAATCTGTAGTAAACGCAATTCCGTTTTTAATTATATAACCATTGATAAACTGTCACAGTGTCCTGATTTTATCAAATTAATGTATCAAAGGAATTTGGCCACGGACATTTCACTCACTGTCCTTTCTGATGATGATGCATTCCTTACCTCTAAATGATTGTGATGCTGGGCATAGCATAAAAAAATTCAAAAAAATGCTGATATTTGCTTCCTCCAATGCCCTACTAAACAATTATTGTAAGAAAAATAATGAAAACATTCAAAATTGCAAACATTTAACGAAAAAGAGAAAGCTGAATACACTGAAGAATAAAGATTCTGAGGAACAATTGCTGTAAATTATAGTGAATATCTATTTTTGTATATAGCTCTTTATACCTTTTCCTGAAGAGAGAGGCATCTTTGTCACCATTGTTTTGTGCTCTGTCCTTCTTTCTAAGTATAAAAATGGTATTATATCTCATTTTTGTGAATAAACTTTTTGTTTTTTGTTCCCATTACTGTTCTGCACTGATTTCCCTTTATATCTAATCATATTAACCAGGTACAGAGGATACTGATGATGCAGAAGACTGTAAAACATAATTAACTTACAACAATAATTATACATTCTGCAAATAACTGATAAATGCCACCAAAAATACAAAGTTGTGAATGGAAACGCATGGCCAGACTCCGACGATTGGTGATGACTCATGCTTGAGTCTCTCAGGCCTTCTCAATTCAAGATGGCGTTGGTTTGGCTCCGACGATCTCCCCAGGAGCCCCGACGCTCTATCTTTTCTTGTGGGAGGGAATTATTGGGACAAAAAATTACAGCTGCTGAACTCTCGAGGGGGTTAGAAGCAGAGGAGCGGGAACATTACAGTATGTATATGTATATCATTTATGTACATAAAAATTCACATATTTTGTATATACATGTACGCACGCGCGCACACATGCATCATATATATATATATATATATATATATATATATATATATATATATATATATATATATATATATATATATATATATATATACATATATATATATATATATATATATATATATATATATATATATATTTAAGTTTTACTCTTTTTTTCTTTTTTTCACAGGGGAAGAGAAAAGCCGAAATTCCCTTTAGTTCAACAGATTAGGCCTCCACTGGCCTTATGGAGAGCTGTTTATCAAATAACGCACAAAGTTTAAGTATACTCAACGTACATTATAAGAAACAGAAAAGAAAATAAACAGTTGACAAACACTGGTCAAGAAAGTCAGTTACTGTAACAACCTGTAAATTAAATAATTTACAACCAGTTCGAAGGTTTCAAAACACAAAAATATTTTTTTTCAAACATTCATCTAACACTTTAACTATAAACCAAACAAAAACTTCTTTCAGTTTTCTTCTGAAGATTGAAAAAGAAACCCACAATTCACTTTGTAACTTGTTTTACTTCTAAGTATTTACATTTAGTTTTTACTCCACACTCGGTACTTTCAGGCCCTTCTGTGGCCCATTCTCAAGAGATGTTTGGGATGTTAGCCTGGGTCAAGGCCCAGCAGTCTTCTGGAACTTCTTCTCGTTGTGCTGTCATTTATGCGATGGCTGTTCTGGTTTTCTTGAGAGTTGCCAATCCCCTCTTGTCGCTCTGATATCCTGAGCTGATGTCAATGGGATTCACCCTTGTGGTTAAGGGTGTGGTCACCAAAAGTCTGTGGGCAGGAAACCTAATCTCCAGGTCAGCAGGGTCAATCTTAGCTTCTTTTAATATCAAAGCTCGGCTTATGGGATCTTCTGAGGTAAAACCCTTTGTTTCCTTCAATTACTTTAATCTCTCTGATAAGTGCACCTTCTGCTACCCTCCTGTGACTAATTTTGTTGCTTTTGTATATAAGCCTACTGTTTTTTAAATCAAAATATACTTCGGTATATATACAAAAGCAACAAAATTAGTCACAGGAGGGTAGTAGAAGGTGCACTTATCAGAGAGATTAAAGTAATTGAAGGAAACAAAGGTTTACCTCAGAAGATCCCATAAGCCGAGCTTTGATATTAAAAGAAGCTAAGATTGACCCTGCTGACCTGGAGATTAGGTTTCCTGCCCAACAGACTTTTGGCGACCACACCCTTACCACAAGGGTGAATCCCATTGACCATCAGCTCAGGATATCAGAGCGACAAGAGGGGATTGGCAACTCTCAAGAAACCAGAACAGCCATCGCATAAATGACAGCACAACGAGAAGTTCCAGAAGACTGCTGGGCCTTGACCCAGGCTAAACATCCCAAACATCTCTTGAGAATGGGCCACAGAAGGGCCTGAAAGTACTCGAGTGTGGAGTAAAACTAAATGTAAATACTTAGAAGTAAACAAGTTACAAAGTGAATTTGTGGGTTTTTTTTTTTTTGTTTTTTTTTAACTTTAACTATAACTCTTAGTGAAAAGACAACACTGCTTAGTTTGTACCACAAAGCAAAGGTAGCCGCTAGACAAACGGCGCCTTAAACCACAGCAATCAGGCATGGCATAGTCAAAGGAAAATACAAAAATAACAAGGACTTCATTCCACTGTAAAACATGTTTGAAGCGTTGTTGTATTTTAACCAAACCATTGAATTGGTTATAAATCATTGAAGTCAGAGGGTTGTTGTCTTGGCATGTGCGAGCTATTTGTGGTCACTTAACTCTTCCCTTCTTTGAATAGGTAGCCTTCTTCATTTGCTCATGCGTTATTTTAAAGTTTTAAATTATGATTTTAGCTGATTTTTATGATAATTTGTGCTCTTATCTTGTAATTTATTATTATACTTTTTATTTGCAGAATGAATTACTGTAAACAGTAACTTTAAAACTAAATGTAATAGGGTCATGGTATACCAAAACATCCAGAAAGGCAGCTTATTTTTCCTCTTCATATTCCATTGTAAAGTGAAAGGAAGGTAATATTGCTATGGACAAATCTCAGAAACTGTTCTAAGTCTATTTGATTACCTTGGAAAATTACGGAGACATATTCGACATATCTTACCCAAATGAGTGGTTTTTGAGTTTGGATCACATTTGGAAAGGATTTAATTTCTACAAATTCCATGCACAAATTTGCAAGTATGGGTGATAAGGGTGAACCCATGGCTACGCCAACCTTTTGTTTATAGCCTTCATTGTTGAATGAAAATGTTGTGGATGAGATACATAGACGAATCAAGTCTAAAAAAAACTTCTGTAGGAATAGTGCTGTTTGGAGCAAATTCCCTTTTATGTTTTTGTAATCTTATGTTCCTCCCCTACCTGTCTCTTCAAAAGTAAAATAAATCACAGAACTTGCATTTTATGGTACATATACTCCTATGTCTCTATTGGCGTCATTATCGCTATCAATTCTGCGGGTATTATTCTCACTGAAATCGGATTTTATTGAATTTTCATATGTAAAAGCTACTTATACATGAACTGACTATTGATTAACTGGGCTGTTGATTTTAAATTTTCATGATATGGAAGCGTTATGCATCTCTTGTTGTGATCAGTCTTTTTGTGTGAAGAGTTGTAAAACTTTTCCCTGGGCTTAGACAATGCATCTTCAATGAAATGTACGAGGCAACTCAACTTACTAAAAGTATTTAGAATATGGAAAATTTCATCGTCTAAATACTGAGTCATAAACTTTAAGAGCCTTGCCAACCATGTTAACAATGATGCTTTACTTTATCTGAATGCTGTGATAATAATAAAAATTGAACATATAATTCTACATTAGTCGGCTTTCGGTAAACGAGAATTCGAACTTCTTTATGTTTGGATTGTGAAACATTGGTACATCCAGAAAAGGTCATTTGCGCTCTGATTTTCTTCTCATATGTTGAACTTGATTTGTTGCATCTGACTGTTAACAAATTGCAAATGCAAAACTGATGTCATTGTTTTTAAAAATACGGAAGCTGATTACTTTAATTTCACTAACCATTAAACTGAATCACACCAACGTTTGTAGAAGTTTCCCGTATTGAGATGTGTTGTATCTCTTCAATTCTAGCGTTCATCTAATATTTCTTTGTTTGGTTTTCGTTTATGTGTAGAGATATTTACTGTCTACTTTTGTTATATGCCTTCAGTATTTTGAATATCTCTATTAGTTGTCCTCGCAATCGTCGTGCTTCTAAGTCATACCTGTTTAGGCTCTCTAGTCGTCTTTGGTAACCTATTTACCTGATGGATGGAATTAACTTTGTGGCGCTTGCTTGTACCCCCGTCTCATCTATTTATGTCCTTTTTTATTGTTGGTGACCAAAAACAGTATTGCATATTCAAGATGTATAACTGTTGATGTGTAGAGCTGTGCCCAGCACCGTTTCCTCGTTTCTGTATTTGAACTGCCTCTTTATATATCCTACTGGTTTCTGTGCCTTCCTTTCAGCTTTTATGCACTGTTTTGTGGAGTTTAAGTCTTTGGTAAAAATGACTCCAAGGTCCTTTCCTTGTTCTACACCATTGACGTCATTCCCAAGCAGCCTGTAGTTTGCATGAGGTTGTTCGTCCCTACTTGTACGCTTGACATTTATCCAGTGGATCAAACAATTTTCTGTCTTTCCACACTATTGTTTTTATCTTTATTACCATAAAGAGAGAGAGAGAGAGAGAGAGAGAGAGAGAGAGAGAGAGAGAGAGAGAGAGAGAGAGAGTTGTGAAAATAATCACTATGAAAGTGAGCCAAACAATTTTCTGGCCTCCACACCAATGTTACAAGCTCTACTGCAAAAGAGAGAGAGAGAGAGAGGAGAGAGAGAGAGAGAGAGAGAGAGAGACAGCATCATATATTCACCATGTCTCCTTCTTACA
Organism: Macrobrachium nipponense; assembly: GCF_015104395.2. Lineage (NCBI taxonomy): Eukaryota > Metazoa > Arthropoda > Malacostraca > Decapoda > Palaemonidae > Macrobrachium > Macrobrachium nipponense. Next base: position 142,185,179 of record NC_087202.1, on the reverse strand, counting down.
TACATCGTCAGCATTCATGTGTTCACACGTTTTTCTTGTTTTAAGTAAATGCTTATGTTTTTATCTTGATGCTTATCTGTTACTTTAAGTAATATGCTCTCTCATCTTGATATATTGCTTTTTAATGTTGTTCGTTCGCTGTGATGAGTGAAAAGGTTATTTTTTATTTGTCAGTGAAAGTTTACTACAGAATCCATTTTCTTTAAGTGTTATCGTCTTATTCTCTGTTTCATGTAAACTAAAACATGATATTGTATATATATATATATATATATATATATATATATATATATATATATATATATATATATATATATATACATATACATACATATATATATAAATATAAAATATATATATATATATATATATATATATATATATATATATATATATATAAATATACATATATATATATATATATATATATATATATATTATATATATATATATATCATATGCATCATATATAGCTATATATATATATATATAATATATATATATATATATATATATATATGTGTGTGTGTGTGTGTGTGTGTGTGTGTGTGTGTATAATATTATACTAGTGTCTGACGTATCTTTGTCCGCTATCAACGGAATCCCACATCTAGTAAAATATTTGCAGAATTCATCCCCTATTTTCTTTTTTTTTTTACGTTTTTAATGGTTCCCATTACTTACCAACAGAGGCCAAATAATGACTGGTGGTATCTGACCTCTAGTTACTGCTTAGTTTGGTGCATTGCCACCAGAGCGGCGCTGCTCAGTGGGTACTGCTCTTCAGTCACCCTGGAACCACGGAAAGTGAATTGGCATTAAGTGTGTCCTGTCATTTTTGCGTTCAGTACCTTCTATAACTGTTAACAATGAACACAGGAATTCTTTGTGAGAAACTGGAACATCATTTCACAGGTAAACAACACCGCAAGATGAATTTTATTTATCTGTAACTTTGTGCTAGTCAGTTCATGTCTTGTTAACTATGTGCTTTCTCTGTTAATCACTTTGTATAATTTGAGTATATTCGTGTGGCACAAAAGTGCATTGGCCATTTCAATTTTGAAATGAGAACACTATTTCTCTTACATATGCCACATAATATAAATTGAAAAAGATTCTCGTTTGCTTTGAAAAATGCTTAGTAGCCAGTAGTCCTATAGGTTGTCAACAAGTTTTGTCTTTCATCCATGTTTTTTGTCGGTCATTAAGAATTCCTTAGTAGTAACTAGGGCTCAAGGATAATATGGTACCAGTTTTCCAGTCTTAGATTTATGCAGGCAGCATTCAGAGTTGTTTAAAGAATTGTAATTTATGAAACTTGGTTTCTCAACGAAATTCTTAACCTTTTTTCTTGGTGGAAGGTACTTCAGGACGATGTAAATAAACCGTAGGAAACAACTTACTTATTAGTTTAAAGTAAAACCAGTAGTATTTTTTATATAACAATTTAAGGTACAATTTATGTTTTCATGAAGTGATGTGTCCCATAGATTAGTCATAAGGAGAAAATTGATTTAGGTAGGCTGTGTTACACTAGCGTGTGGCCTCAAGATACGTTTTTGGTAAGTGCTGTAGCATTTAAACCTTATTCTAAGCAGAACTTCATTTCGAAAACATATAAACAACATTTCTATGTTAAGCGTCATCAGGCCATCATCCCAAGGATACTGAATAGCCTTGGCCAAGCACACGCTAAGTTTTTAATTATGTTTTCCTTCTGTTTTATTCTGAATAAGCCAGAATTACTTCCTTCTCTTTCACGTTATTCACAGACCTTTGCGTAGAAGGACTGGCTATCTTATTCAAGACGGATAAGTTGACAGGAAATATTATATTTTGCTAAGCGCCTTGTAATTAACCGGTATAAGCATATCATTACTAAAATTGTTAAAAGACAGGAAAAAGAGCAATATAATGCTCTAATGCTGTGTGCTAGACATCCCATATGGTAGGGTGTGCCATCAATGCGTCTGACGCGGTGTACTGTAGGTATCACTTAAGGTTCATTTCAGTGTCCCTTCGGCCCCTAGCTGCAACCCCTTTCATTTCTTTTACTGTACCTCCATTCATACTCTCTTCCATGTTGCTATCCACCCTCTCTGACAATTATCTTATAGTGCAACTGCCGTTACACCTTTCAAACCTTTCTACTTTCAATTTCCCTTTCAGCACTGAATGACCTCATAGGTCCCAGCGCTGTTCCTTTGGTCTCAACACTATATTCCGTTCCATTCCACACGCTCTGGAGGGAGGTCGCCTCTTCATGTTCTCTATTCTCTTATATTAGCACAGCTACCAGAGAGAGAGAGAGAGAGAGAGAGAGAGAGAGAGAGAGAGAGAGAGAGAGAGAGAGATCTTGTTCATGGAAATTCGACACTAGAAATATCATATCGGTTTCAAAAATAGACAAAAGCGACAATTCTGTAATTCTCTAGAGAGTCACTGAATAACATATTTTTCCCTATAAAATATCTTAGGTAAAAATCGTCATCTTGAATGCTTGTATAATGCAATGCAAGGGGTGCTATGTACTCTTTCATTTGCCGATAATTGCTCTCCCTAAGTCTGTTTAGACATAGCATTAAAAGCGCCAAAAAATTAAAAATTGATATCGCTGGTTGGCTCCAGAAATGAATGAATTGCGGGTATGTTTCTCTTTGTATTACTTCAAGGTGCCAGTATATGACAGTTGTTGGTTTGGAAGAGCACATGGTCTTGCTAACTATATCATCGTCTGGACTGTTTTGCCCAATTGTATTCAGCCATTGATATCCCCAAAAGGCTGCATAATTTGTATTTAGAGATTAACCAGCTAAATAGTAATAAAGTCTAAAGAATCGTGCTCATATTAACATACGGTAATTATAAGACGGGAACACGATGACAGAGTAAAAACAGTAATGAAGGTTACAGTCAGAACTCTTGTATTAGTGCCAGAATATATTTTCAAAAAAGGAAAACAAATTATGAAGAAGAAAGAAAAAAGCAAACAAACGAAGACAGATAGAAATAAGGAAAGACAGAAAAAAAATAAGATTGGAAGGAAATTACCAACTGGAAATCTTTTTCAGGATTCCGTCAAATTGATTTATTTGTTTGCGGAAGTAGACCAGTTAATGAAAGAGGGACATTAGTGTGTCCCTCTCCACCTCCCCCTCCTCCTTTTGCAACCCCCCCCCCCCCTTTTTTTCCCCCCCCCCCCTTTTTTTTTCCAAGTCGAGCCAATGACTTGGTTGGCACAAAAATCTCAAGAGTAAAAGTTCTTCATCAAGAGGCTTCTATAATGTATAGCTGCCTCTATATCTTGAGAGCTTTTAAGTAGGATATGCTTGTTTTTTTAATTTGGATCGTATAAATACGGGGATTCTCGACATGACTTCGCCGAAATTAAAACTATGATCATCTATTAATAATGATAGATGAACTATAACAGGACCTGTTCTTCCTTGACAATGTGTACTTCGTTTTTTCATTATGATTTTTATGAGGTTTTAAGAAAAATAAAACAGCTTCTCGTCATCAGGTTTTTTTTCTTTATTTTCCTCTATCTTCTTAATGAATCATAACACTTTCAGAATGTGTTGGTACCGAAGGTTGGAAACATTTGAAATCATTTCATGGAGACCTGACCTTCCTCTCTCTCTCTCTCTCTCTCTCTCTCTCTCTCTCTCTCTCTCTCTCTCTCTCTCTCTCTCTCTCTCTCTCTTTATGTTCGTCAAGACTGTAGGTTGGTTTTTCTTATTTATCATTGTCTAAAGTTGATGAAATGGAAGGGTAAGAGCGTTAACGGTCATTCTTCAGTTAAGTTACACCATTAATCTTTTGGTGACACCTTTGCATTTGTAGAGCAATTTTTGAAGTTGCATTTCATATTTAGCAAATCTCGCAATTTGATAGCGAGCTTAAGTTTGATATTAAGCTACAAGTTTCGAGGTTGATACATAATTAGCAGAACTTTTGCCCCAACAGGTACAAATCCTCAATCGAATTTCTCAATTCAGAAAGTTGCGGAAAAAAATATTGCGGTTAGTAGTTTATGTATATAAAATATCAAATTAAGCATTTTATCGGAGGATGGAATGTATACTATATAAGTAATGGTGCTGATAGAAGACGAGATACAGTACAAGAAAGGTTGAGATATACATAACTCAAGAGAAATGAATATTTGGATGCCACCACACTGGAGGTAAAACCATGAATAACAGCAACGGCCATTTCAGGTCTTTGGAGCCACTTAACAAATCCGAACAGGAAGGAGTAATGAGCGCTGGGAAATAGAGAGGAAGACGACGTTGCGTAAGACCGCCAGTGCAATTCAAAGACTAATTGGGTAAGTTACGAGCTTAATACGAGCTATTAACTTATTTTCTTCAAGGATGGGCGCATTTTATGTAACGATACGTCTTCTGCAAGAGGTATTATTATTAAATCAAGGTATGTCTTGCGGATGAGAGCGTGTGACAACGAAAGGGACAAAAGATCATACGAAACACTCATACACACACTCACACACACACGCACACGCACAGATTGCTAATTAGTGTCCCTCTTACATCATGGTGGAAAAAGTAGCATATTGCTGTGTTTCAGGCGAGAATTCTTCAACAAGGAATGCAAGGCGACTATTGGAAAAGTCACAGTGGGAATCATGAACTTGTAAAATTATCAAATATGCAAAAACAAAAGGCATAGAAACTTTTGGAAAAAAAGAACGAAAAGGAAAAATGCGCACAAATAATAAAAAAAATAAAAATCAGTAATATGGCCATTTAACTGACACTCTTTGTAAATACTGGTGTCCCTTAGAACGTTACCTTTACTGACTGAGGCCCAATAAGTAGTCAAAAATTAACAAACGAGAAGAACGCCTCAGCGACCCGGTCGGCTTGGTCTTGGCCTGCCACCTCGGGCATCCCACTGAGGCATCAGAGATTTGTATTTCTGGAGATAGAAATTCACTCTAGACGCGGTTCGGAAGTCACGTAAAACCCCTTTGGTCCCCATTGCTGAATGACCATGCAGCGTAAAAACACCATACAAACAACATTACTAATGGCAAGCTAGAAATAAAAGAGATTGTAATTTTGTGATATTAAAGTTAAGAATCGTAAATTGTGCTGCATGGTATGTGCAAGAGAACACGAGTTTATAATGATTTTATAAACGATATAAATAACTTGAAAACTCTTTGCTGTAGAGAATGAAATCTACATTGTGCCATCTCCAAGAAACCGCAATGGTGCTCGCGAGGTAAAGAAATTAAGGAAGAAACAAAGAAGCACATTCTGAACAGTTCCAGCTCTCCAAACTGCGCCAACAGCAGACTGCAGAAAATCAATAACTCTCGACAGTTTTCATTCCCTAAAGGCAACGGTGTTTTTTTCCCGAAACTTGAGAATCCTCAGGTAATTGTAATTTGAAACTAAATGCCCCAGAAGAATTTCTTCCTTGGCGGTTATCTGTATACTGTTTTTAGTGTTCTGGAATACACCACACAACTGAGTGTGACTTATTGGGCTTCAAATTCAAGATTTTGGGTCTTATAAAATGCATCAATGTACATCAGACAATTTAAGGTCACCTATACCTCGGCTGAGTATTAGGGAGGATTTGTAGGATATCATTTGCTACTCCGAAAATAGAGAAAACTCTCGGTATTGGTGTCAATACGTAAGTGATTAGGTTTGTGGGAACGGTGTTGCCACTGTAAATAATCATTGGTACCTTTCAAGGATCCATTGCGCAGGAAATCCTTTAAAATAGAAAGAAAGAAAGCCTTTCTTAAAACATTGAAAATGGTTGAAATTTTTTACGTTTTCCGATGTCAAGTCTCGGGTAACTGGCCCTTCAAATACAACAGTACTTTTATAATAATATTACATTTTCAGTAGCATTAACTGTATCCGTGATGATTTTTGGATGATAAAATAAAAGGCTATTCAGGGACCACAATTACATATAGTTTATTTGACATCTGAATCCCTCCTAGCTTTCTTTCATTTTTCAGAACTCGAGGAATGTTTCCATTTTGGAGGAACAACTGTTCTCATCCCAACAGTCTTATAAAAGGTTGTAGACCAAGAAAACTTATTCTTTGGATTTAAAGTAAGAGAGGAGAACTTACAGCCTATTAAGAATATCGAAACGTATGGAGAGAGAGCATATAGCTCGTGTAAAATAATAAATAACTCCCAAGACCATCATATGGATATTAAAGCAAGTAATATGGCTCCATAATACTGACTTCCACCCGAGATCCAGTTCCCTTCTGCCCTTTTCACAAACGTCAGTGTCAATCTCACCACTGAAGGGAAACTTTTCAAGTCATTTCATATTCATAAGGCGAAGTCTAATTGCTTCCCAAACTAATGCAAAGTAGGAGCTGTGAATCTGCTAATCTTTTGAAAGTGTCGTAATAAAATGTTGCCACTTTGAAGAAGATGATCGACGGGGTAATATGATCGTCGGGGTATTCGGCTCCTTTAGACAAGTGCTGCTTAGTTTCTTAGAAGGCTTATGTGTTTAGAAAAGAGCCAATAATTGGTGACGAAAACGCAAGTTATTTAACCATGAATTCCTCTTATAACCTTGTACAGTACTTCGGTAGTCATTCACGGCTGTTTAAACAAAAGGGTTTAATGTCTTGCAAATCAGATGTGCATTGTTTACGTTAATTGCAAAACGTTACAACCTTGTACAACTCCTCTTTGACAAGTGAATGTTTTTTCGTGCAATTTCTTCAAATAAATAAATGAATAAATAAATAAATAAATAAATAAATAAATAAATAAATAAATAATAGAAATAAATAAAATAAATAAATAAATAAATAAATAATAAATAAAACTGATGTAGCTCAGACTAGATTCTCAAACATAAACTGCGTAGCTGCCTGCAATTTTCCCCTGCGGATTCTTTTCAATCAGCGGGAATTTGGACCAAATTGGGGAGCTTTCATTGGTATTCCTCTCTCCAATTTCATGTTTGAAAAATGACATTTCTTTTCTCTGATTTGTTTGCGCTCAGAGTAAAAACGAAATAATGAAAAAGGTGAGACAGAAGTTATTATTCATCATTCATGGCTATCGGCCATTTATCTCCAGTATAAAGTAGGATTTTTGTTACCACGTTGTTTTTGGAGCCACCTAGTTTTTGATGGGGGATCACCAAGTTGCAAAATCTGTATTAACTAAGAAATTCATTTAGGAAACTATGACTGCGCAGCATTTCGGCAGAAATTGAATTTTCTTCGTAAAATAGGAGCTCATTCAGGTGACCTTTTCATACCTATTCTCATCACGCCTTTTCTGATGGTGATGATCGCCTACTTCACTGTTAATGTTTTTCCCAATTTTTCTGTATGTGGGGGCAGGGTTGTGAGGAGATGCGAAGTATTCAGGTCCATTCATTCATATCATCATCAAGGTTCATTAAGTAAAGTAGAAAAGTCAGAGCGTGAATTTCCTTCCATTTTCTCTCGAGGCCTTGAACGATGTTTTCCACTCGGCACATTTTTTGAGCTCCGCTCAAGAGGTCGAGCAGTTCAATTTTGGCCAAGTAACATTTCCAGCTTTTCAACGGGGACTGCTTTTCAAAATTCATCAGTTGCTTTTATTAAAGTTATGATTTTGTCATTGGAGAGAGAGAACAACTGCATTGAACCAAAACTCCGCAAAGGATCGCTTTTTCTTTATGACACAAATATGCCAGTCATCTTTGAAAGCTTCGTTTAGTACATATGATTTGTAGTCAAGTTTCCTTAGGAGTACCTTTCTCCCCCTAAGAATATCATCTTTGAATGAATCGAGAGAGAGAGAGAGAGAGAGAGAGAGAGAGAGAGAGAGAGAGAGAGAGAGAGGAGAGAGAGAGAAACCCTGTCATTGCTTGCTGCTCAAGAAAATACCCCGTTGCCAACAGTCGCTTGATTTTATGAAATTCATATGAAAGATGAAATGTTTTGATTAGTCTGCGTAACTTATTTTGGTTCTTATTGATTTTCTCTTTTTGTAAACTGGTTTCACAGGCGGCAATCTGCATGATCCTCATCTGAGAGGTGATTATGCAGATGGAAGAGTATTGGTGAGATGTGGTTTTAGTTCAAGGTTTGAAGTTTCAGCAGGAATCTCAGCTCTGACATCAGGACTGTGACAGATATACCGTGGAATATACCCGTTCATCATTCGACTGACTGCTGTCACATTATTGAAGAATAAACAGATTCAAATTGAGAATTTTGTTTCCGGGCGATTTCATTTTTATATTCCATTTATCACGTCGTTTGCTGCGTCCAATGCTGTTTGGTTCGGTCAGGGCAGGTAATTAGTTTTGGCTTTTGGATCACTGCACTCTGTCTGCCTGTCCTTTTATCCATTTAACTAATTTACAGGTGCTGGTTTCGAATGTTTTAAGGAGCAATAACAAACGCCACCAACCCCGCACCCCTCAGGGAAAATTATTTACATCACAGGAAGAATAATATCGTGTCCTGGGGAAATGAATCACAGCTTGAGCTAGGCTTGAACTCGGGACCCACGGAGAAGAAGTCGCTGACAGTCGCACCCAGCCACCATAGACCCTAATGCATTTTTGGTTGTTACTCATGATTATGTTTTTATCTCTTCATCCAGGTAGACTCAGTTAAATGGTTTAGCTTATCGGTAATCCGCTACTAAAGACTTTAAGAATATGTGACGTGTTTTTTTTTTTTTTTTTGTTTTTTTTTTTTTTTTTAACTGTAGTTTTCCAAGATGTTACCTTTCCACTAGAATCTGTTCTGGGCCAACCCCAGAGTTTTCGAGTGTCTAGATGAAGCTGCAACTGAAAAGAGCGGAGAGGGTTCCCTTTTCTTTATTGCAATACCCTCAGAAAAAAAAATTATTTTAAACTTAGTGTACGAGTCATATATTTGCATCATAGTAATAAATTTATATATATATATATATATATATATATCTATATATATATATATATATTCGAGCTACAATGTCCTTTAATATCTAATTCGCTCTACCTCGGAATTAATATATTTTCATATATGCTTAACCGAAGGGGAATTTTTTTCTCGATAATAGATTTGCCTGGACCAGGGCGCGAACCTATGGATCCTTTCAAACCCAGGAACGTCAGTGAAGCTTTTCCTACTACACCACCGCGAGTAGGAAAAGCTTCACTGACGTTTCCTGGGTTTGAAAGGATCCATAGGTTCGCGCCTGGTCCAGGCAAATCATTATCGAGAAAAAATTCCCTTCGGTTAAGCATATATGAAAATATATTAATTCCGAGGTAGAGCGGAATTAGATATTAAAGGACATTGTAGCTCGATATATGTATATGAATCACGGAAATGTGATATGACCTTATACATATATATATATATATATATATATATATATATATATATATATATATATATATACACCACACACACAATG
>NC_087202.1:142170148-142175242 GCF_015104395.2 Macrobrachium nipponense | reverse complement strand
TAACCACGAATTAAAGTGCAACAACAGACGACTCGTCATGAAACCTTTAAATGGCTAATTCCATCAGCTTCCTTCTAGAAATGTTAGTCTAATTCAGCTTCAGAGGTCAGTTACTGTATGGGCAGTTTTATTTTGTCTTTACAAATCAGGTACTTTCTCGGGTGGCAAACGTCTGTAATAATTACAAAGGACCATTTTTCTGTGATTCCAGTTTTTTTAATTACCAAATACTAGATTTCTTTTTTGTTCACAGAGAATCTGGAATAATGAAACTGACTTCATTGTCATAGCCTTCAATGTTTTCTTTTGTATTTCCTCTTTGATGGGACTCCATTATACGTGGCAATACTTTGTACTCAAAACCTCAGGAAGATCCTCCTCATTAACAGGCACCAGAGACAGTTAGTTCTCTCAGATCTTGTTTCCTTCGCCTATTTCACTCCCCCGCCTGGAAGAGTTTTCATTAATGCCCACTGAGGGAGGGTTCTTCGGGGAAAGTGACCAAAACTAGCAAATGTTGCGGAAAAGTTGGGAAAGTTATGACTGGTAACTGCCACTTTGTTCCTTTTCGGTCGGTCAACAAGAAGCAATTGTTAAGGAACTTCTAGGCGTTGTGATTCCTTCCACGGAAGTCATTTGAGGAAACCTTTCGTCAAACTTATTGCTTTTTATTAACAGGATTATTATATGAAAAAGATTTGCAAGTACATTCATGCACCCAAGAAATTATTTTAAATTATTTTCTCCTCATTATTTTAAGTTGGAAGCCTTTTTACAATTTACAGACGAAGCTTAAGATAAAGTTGGACAGTAACAATAAACCGCCTGAGACTGGTCATTAATTACTCAAAGCAAAGTTGACAGGTTGGTGGCAGGCCACGAATACTGAGAGTCACAAGATACGCCCAATTGTTGCATTATTGTCTTATTTGATCAATTAATTTATTTATTATGATGAATAGACTGATTCATTCTTGTAAATGTTCTTTCAGTTGTTTTTGTTATTTATGTATTTACCATTAATTTTCCACACAAATGAATGACCCAGTGTTACAGCAGAGGGAAGATGTTTCTCATTTAGATCAAGCAAACAGACAAAGTCAGAGATCATAACAATCTCATTTTCTTTCCACTCCGTTGGCATTTCCTTCGCCGATTAGAAGATCAAGCCATGCTTCCAGATGTACAATAACATTCAACTGGGGAGGATTTAGGTCACGAGGCTGAAGGAATGACAAACCAACTCTGCTTTCTCCGTTTCTGAAGGTTGACTGGTTTCAATCTAAAATGACTTCACTGCCACGTAAGTCACTGAGGATATTCTAGAATGACTTAAAGAACTTTTATTAGCATCCCATAACGTTTATGAATAATTTCCATCGAAGTCATCCATTTGTGAAATGCCAAACTACGAAAAAACTTTTAATGGAACTTTCTTAGAAACGGAACTCTGAGAGAAAGCTATTTCATTAGCAAACGACCAATGGAAAGTTTTCTTGTTCGGTATTTTTCCGTAACTCGACGCCTCAGGTGAGGCACATTTCCCAGAAATGATTTATTCCAGTCGGCTCCTCAACATTTTTTTTTCCTCATTTAACTGAAAAATGAAATCTCTTAATAAAAAATTTCACTAAGCAATCCCTACATCCCGTCTGGGGATTTTTAGCTCTACAGTGCTCAACCAATTTCACTGCCCTAATGAATTCATCAAAATACGGAGGTCATCCGCCACTTGGCTGTTTCATCCGTGAAAGGAAACAGGTTTCAGAAGCAGTTTCGAATCTTGGCATTACCGGAAGGTAGGGTTTTCGAGAGATTCCTTTTTCGTGTTTGCACGTGGCTGAGTTAATGACATTGACCAGAAGAGAGAGAGAGAGAGAGAGAGAGAGAGAGAGAGAGAGAGAGAGAGAGAGACTTATTAATAGCAGGAGCGACAACAGAAGCCAAATCCATCTCGTGAGTCTCTTTCATTCTTATGACGGTTGATAGGAGCTAGATATTAGGGTCAGGTACTTAGTAACTTCTTTTGAGAGGCCAGAGCTCTTCTGCTGGTGTTAATTGAATAAGCATTATCCTTCATTCATAGACAGTAAACCTACTGATACCAGTTAATCAAATTTAGGGAACAAGAAATCGTATTGCCATGCGTACGTCACAGAGTTTTACAATGCATGTCTTCAAGAAGCAAATACACGAGTAATTTTACAAAAGCCAGGTCAGATTATAATGTTCTTTGATGCACATATTCCTGGACATCCCTTTGTTTTCATAGAAAACCCGCATGTAATAATCCACAGTGAAAAGTGTTAACAATAAGAAAAAAATTTGAAACGTTATATTGTCGTGTTTACATTCACAACAGAAACATAGATCACCTTCCTTCCATATATATGCCCCAAAACCAACATTTTGTTTACTACCTTTTTATGTTAGGCTTTTTGGTTGAATACGGAATGATTTGTGACAGAAATCTGTTCAGCCAGCTTCTGAATGAGGTTTAAATAACCTCTCCGGAGCATAGCTGTAAACTACGGAATTTATTAACTTTTTTCAGGTTAAGGCCTCTTTAAACTGTCTGAGGTGTTGATTATATTCACATGAAAATCAAGGAAAGAGTGGCTTTCACGACCTGCCTCTTGAAATCTGAATTCATCTTAGTCATTCGATAACATTCAGTGACTTTGGCGAATTTTGAAGTCAATCAATTTACGGGGCCCAACTCGTGAGTTAATTCATTTAGTTGATGTCTCAACTCGGGGGAGTGAAGAGTTTTCACACTAGACCAAGGAACGGCAGTGGATTATTGAAGTGGGATTCATAGCGTAGGAGGCAGACCTACAGAACGACCGCCTGCATGTTATACAGAAAAGAGGAGCTGAAGGGTGAAAATAAAAGTCGAACAAGTAAAAGCAAGGGGAACATTTGGAACTCAGCTACTGAAACTTAATTACACGTGTAGGTTACGAAAGCAGAGATTAGAATACTAAGGGAAAAGAGAGAGGCGAGATGAATGGCGTAGAAGCGAAAATAAAATGCATTCGAATTTCTAGCTGTGAATGGGAACAAAAGGAGTGAGCTTGACATCAAGGCACCAGCTCATATTGGACCTTTGCAGAAACTGATTAGAATGTTTTCACGAACTGTTTAAAAATGGTAGACATGATCATAGTGATTGGGAATATTGCAAAAATTATATCTTGCATTAAATTTCATTTGATGCTATAGTTAGAGCACTTAGTATATGTCAGCCTATCACCCCTTCCAACTTTGGAGGCCTTCTCATACTTCACCTTCACGGTCATCAAAACTGTATATGTTTCTGAAGTTTTTACTCAACACTAATGGTGGGTGAAAGGGAACACCAATATAAAGTAGGTTCTTTTAGTTTAATCTTGGGGAATGATACAAAATATACAGAGGGCAATAATTAGCTGTAACCGTCGGGACGGTCTCTGGCTAACTGACTGAATCTTTGTCCTGGAAGCAACAGTATTGCCAAAATGATGAAATAGCATTACTCCCATAACACGCATCATTAAAGGAGACATTGTTTCTGCATAAGCATTTGAACGTTATTGTTATTCAAGGAGGTATATTAATGGCATGTTAACGTAAGAATGAAATACTCAGTATAAGACAATGAATGCAACTGGAACATAAGCAATGTCTTTCTCTTATTACAAATGTCACAATAACCATCTTAACAAGTATTATTATTATCTATTAATATTATTGCTGTTACTCTCCATTCGATGGAATCGCCAGTAGATTAGTCATCCATTCGACCTCCTTCTTTCTCGCTTTCATTCGGCTGCGAATGACTTTCATTTTCCTGTGGCGGAAAGGAAGCCTCAAACAAGAGTCCTGTAGGTCCCTGATCCCCAGTTTCTTTGGCTGAATAATATTTGGGCTGTTTAATCTCAGTCACTACTGTGTCCATTATTTTTCCACTGATTGAGGCAATAAGTTTATTTTGGATATTTCCAAGATAGCTGGAATGACTGAACTGGTCACCCTCAGCACACTCAATGTGCTGCTTCACGACAGGATCAAATTTAGCAAGGAAAGGGAAATTTCAACTTTTCATCGGGGGCCCTGGTGGCTTGGGAAATTTAAATTTTCCAAGCTACCCAGGTGACCCCGGGTAGCATGGGAAATTTAAATTTTCCAAGCTACCCAGGTGACCCCGGTTAGCATGGGAAATTTAAATTTTCCAAGCTACCCAGGTGATCCAGGGTAGCATGGGAAATTTAATCCCAGCTACACCCGGTGACCCCGGGTAGCATGGGAAATTTAAATTTTCCAAGCTACCCCAGGTGACCCCAGTAGCATGGGAAATTTAAATTTTCCAAGCTACCCAGGTGACCCCGGGTAGCATGGGAAATTTAAATTTTCCAAGCTACCCAGGGGGCCCCTGGTGGCTAAGTTTTCTTCATTTGTTGACTTCCATAAGGTGCAGAAAGATCATTATACATGTTCTATAAAGCAATAGTTATTGATTTCTTTGCTTGCATTACGCCATTATAACTTTCTTTACTAAAAAAAAAAAAGTCATGGGTTATAATAAATCAGTGAATTACCTCTATAGGTCCCAATGCTTAGCTTGAAGTCTAAATTCTGAAATCCAATCTATCCTATGCAGTTGTCTTCTTTGTTACAATGATCGTCACTGTCATATTAGGAAAATATCAAAGGAGATACGACGAATGATATAGTTTTCTTCCCTTTGTTAATTGATTTTTAATTATATAATTTTTCAATGGAGAAATAGTGATAGAAAGTAATTTCTCGGATTACTTGTGGAAACCCTTTTCTTCGAGGGTTCTAGCACTCGACCATGGCATAAATCCTATGTACTATTACTACTACTACTACCACCACTACTACAAACTGTAAACAAGGAGTACTGGTTGTATTTCATTGTTGCCAGAGGTTGAGACTCTTTCATGAATAGCCAATTATCCATAGAGAACGAGGCAAGTTAACGACGTCATAAGTTACGTCATTATATCTCCGAAAGACATTCCTCTGACTTAGCTGGCGATGTCTACAAGAAGTCGGTGTTACTCTTATAATTAATAGAATTATGCAACT
>NC_087202.1:142155148-142157648 GCF_015104395.2 Macrobrachium nipponense | reverse complement strand
GAAATATTGAACAGTCAGTCTGCAAAAGCAAAATCTATTTAGCAATGAGTGATGGTAAAACAGAGGAAATATTTTTTTTAAACTAAGAGGGAATCCTGACTTTTTATATAAATGTCATAAATTCTAAGACCCCAACCAGGTTGATCTCTAAAAAGATTAGAAAACTAAGCGGCAAAAATGTCCCAACACCAACACCTTGTCTTAAAATCAATGGAGACCTTGTCACCGAGATGAAGTTCCTGTAAAACTGAGTGAGCATTTCTCTGAATTATCGAGTTCTAGGAACTATTCAACTCGGTTCCAGAATATTAGGAATTCAACCATTTCCCTTAATGTAAATTCTGGAAATGGTGAATCTTATAATTCCAAGTTAACTTTGAGGGAATTAAGGGATGCTCTTTCATCTACTGAATAAGCATCCCCCAGAAATGATAACATTCTTGATAGCATGCTGAAAAATCTTCCAGATTTGGATAAATCTTATCTCCTTAAAATGATTTAAAAAATATGGGAAACTGGTACTCTGCCCTCTTCTTGGAAGATTGCAATTGTTGTTCCTATTAAGAAACCATCGAAAGATCCACATCTTCCTACAAGCTAATATCTCTTACAAGTTGTTTGTGCAAATTGTTTTAGAAAAAGGTGAATTCTAGACTAATGTGACATCTACAGAAAAATAGTTTGTTATCATCTGTCCAATTTGGAATTGGAGAAATCGTTCCACTCTGGACCCTCTACTAAGATTATCACCCCGAAAAAACCTATGATCCTACTTGGCATTTTGGTATAATTAAGCGGCTTCATGACATGGGAATACAAGGTAGTATGTTAAATTTCATTAGGTCATTTCTAAGTGATAGATATATTAAGGTTAGACTTGGAAATACCTTGTCTAATGCTTTTGAGCTGGAGGAAGGCGTCCCACAAGGCAGTGTATTGAGTGTCACCTTATTTGCTGTAGCTATTAACAGCATTGTTGAATGTGTCTCACCTCCAGTAAAGGTGTCTTTGTTTGTGGATGATCTTGCTATTTATGTCACTAGTTATCATGCTGTTGCAGCTTGTAATTTCTTGCAAAAGTCAGTTAATGCAATCAACAATTGGCGGGATGACATTGGCTCTCTAGTCTCCCCTTCCAAAACTGTGGCAGTTCATTCTACTGAAGTACTTGAAAGGAAACCCTCCCACATATTTAGCTGAAAGACACTAATATCATATGAGGAGGTGAAGTTTTGAGGGATGATCTTTGATAAGAAGCTAACATGGGCTAGTCATGTTGACTCCTTGAAAATTAAGGTAAAGGAATCTCTTAACATTTTAAAAGTCTTCTCAGGTTTTAACTGGGGTGCTGAAAAGAGGTCACATTTACGGTTATATGACTTGTTATGTAAATCTAAGCTTGAGTATGGTTGCCAAATCTACTTTTCAACAAGTACAGGCAAACTTAAGAAGTTGGATGTAGTTCATCATGATGGTCTAAGAATATGCTCTGGTGCATTTTAGACATCTCCAGTAGAAAGTTTATATACCGAGAGGAACTGGGACTGCGGTATATGTTCAAATTAAGAGGTTCCCCAGAAAACCCAGCAGCGTCTATTCTTGACCTAAATGATCCACAGGAGTTTGCAAATGCTAGAGCATCCAAGCCTTTTCATGAAAGAATTAATGCTGCAGTGGAGAGTGTTTGTTAAAAACCAAAAAATTAAGGCAATACTTTGCTCTAAGTTGCCTCCCTGATTGACCCCAGAAGCTGTGGTTAAAAATCGGTTAATGTCCAAGAAGTAAAGGCTCGTTTTCTTGATCATGACCAAATACATTCGGGTTCTGTTAAACTATTCACGAGAAACAAAGACATCATGTGGTGTAGCTCATATGCTGGCATACTTTCTAATAGTGCCTCTATTTTTACAGCTGAATTAACTGCATTAGCCAAATCTCATAAGATTGTTGCTGCTCTACAGGGTAATAATTTCACCATATACCATGTCTTACAGTGCGCTCATGGCCATTAAGCAACATAACTCTAAACATCCAATTATTCAATATATTCAAGAATGGTTGTATGAGCTTTCTTCCAAATTCAAAGTTGTCCAATTTTGCTGGGTCCCTGCCCATGTAGGTATTGCTGGTAACGAACTTGCTGACCATGAAGCAAGAGATGTCATCACTAAAGATGACATTCTCTTCCACCGTATTCCTGCTACTGACATGAAATGGACTATTCAATCGTATATAAAAAGTCAATGGCAAGCACGTTGGTTTTCTCCCTTTCTGACCAATAATAAAAAGTACAGGAAGATCAGACAAAGTATTGAACATTGGCCATCTGGATTCCAACAAAACCGTAGGGTAGAAACTATATTATGCAGTCTGAGAATTGTCCATACTCGATTGACTGCCCGGTTCCTCTTAGAGGGGGTAACCGCACCATTCTGTATGCAGTATGACTCTCCTCTTACTGTGGTACACATTATAATACATTGACATAGGTATTCTGCAC